>NW_016157542.1:45854-58234 GCF_001687245.7 Rhagoletis zephyria
TGAAAAAAATTAAATGAAGGTACGTACAGACGCCACATACATACCAAAGCATCTCGTAGTGGAGACACGAACCAAAACACATTTACCTCTATATCTTTCCAACTAGTAGCCGGTACTTAAAAGGTATTGGCCTATAGAATAACACTAAATATGTTGGGTGTACCCACATGCCCCCTTAAACCAAAAAAGCTAAAAAACTTTTGTTTCGCAGCACTTTAGCCTAATTTTTAAGAGTCCGGTTAATCGTTTATGAAGCTTGTATACATTTTCTGGACACACTCTGCAAGATCTTTCCAACGATATCTCAAACATGTCGATTGGACGTCTATACAAAAACTTCCAAATCTCGTGTATATATAAGCGAGTCATTTCAGCATGCTACTGTGGCTGCTTTCGTCACTCGCGCGCACTGCCGTGCGCTGTGGCTGTGATTATCCCTTTCAAACCTAGCCATACAGCTATTTTCCAGAATCTCATTATGAAGATGTCGTAAAACAAACTAAAATGTATGTATTGGCAAAGCGTGGTCAGGAGGTGCGTTATGTATCAGCCGATATAAAAAGATTCTACGGATGTGCGATTATAATGGGGTGTCTTGGTTACCCTGCTATAAGAATGTACTGGTCGAATGAATGCAGGATTCCTGCTATATTTATTTCCATGTCTCGTGACAAATTCCTCCAACTTCGATCAGACATACACTTTGAAGACTTCTCTGTTCCAGACACGGCAAATAAACTTTGCAGAGTTGAATCAATTATCGAGACGGTAAGAAAGCGATGCAATGAATTGGCAACTGAAATTACGAACTACTCAATTCATGAACAAATGATAACATTTACTGGAAGATACACTGCTCGGCAAGTTATCAGATCAAAACCGCGACCTGTTGGCTTGAAAAATCTTGTTTGTGCTACATCTTCGGGTACCGTAGTGAATTTTGAAGTTTTTCAAGGGGCTGGAATATTTGAAGATTGTGGTCTTGGGCATGGACCATCTTAAGTAATGAGACTAATAATAAAACCTACCAAAAGGCAGTCAAATATATTTCGACAGGTTTATCACTACGGTTCCACTCATAGAATCGTTGTACGAAATGGGCTTTGCTGCAACGGGCACAATAATGGCAAACAGAATACCTAAATGTGTTAAATTTCCTCTGGACAAAGATATGAACCGAGGCGATATCTGTCAATTCACAAATAATAATAACGTAGCGGTTGTGAAATGGAAGGACACAAAAGCAGTTATAGTTGCTTCAAGCAAGTGTGGCAAAGATCCTGTAGGTGAAGTTGACAGATGGAATAGAAATCTAAAACGCCGATGTCCCGTTCAAATACCTGCGTTCATGGGTGGGGTTGATTTGTGTGATCAGATGCTTGAATATTATAGGATTAAATGAAAACAAAGAAATGGACCGTCAAAGTGTTTTTCCACTTTCTTGATCTGGTAATATATAATCAGACACAACTTTACTCATTTGGACTTAAGGGGTATCATTGGGTAAAGTTCAAAACCAGCATCACAAATTTCATTATGATTCCGTTCTGAAACTATCTGAAACAACTTAGCTTAATGCGTTTTGATAATTAATTATAATGAATATTAATAAAAATGTTTCATTCATTCAAGTGCTGACTTTTTTCAAAGAAAAATGGAAGATATAATTTATTTTGATGACGAATCCCAGGTTAAGGAGGTTTCAAATGGGCAATCCCAACAATGGCCGCAAACCTCGTTTCATACATCGGAAGGTAAAGATAATACATTTTTTTCATTCATTGTTTCCCATTTTATTGTATATTTATTTTCAGTGCATACATATTCGCTCCCTACCCGGAAAACTTTTGTGACCACGCCCTTTAAAAAAAGGCAACTTGTTTAAACAGCGACAGACAGATGAACAAGAGGAAAACAACAAAAACGCAGGTATTAAATCCTAATTTAAACTGATTGTAGCAACTCATTTAATATATTCTTTGTTTTACAGCTTCCATCAACATCACTGAACAAATCATTAAAAACCAGCAAGAAATATTGGCTAGGCTCGACCATTTGGAAAATTCATTTGATAAAAATGTATGTATGTATAAACTTTATATCTCGTCGCTTAGCGCGCAATACCTCGTATCCGCCAAATGCAATACCACGTATAAAATGCTCATACCGACGTAATATACACAGATTTCAGTAAAGCTTTTGACAAAGTATGTCACTCGTTACTCATCCGTAAACTCGACCTAATTGGCTTTCAGCCCAGTCTTATTCAGTGGATCTCATCTTACCTCTCTGATAGAACACAAAGAGCTATTGTTAATAATTGTTCTTCCAACATCATTAAAGTTTCTTCAGGAGTTCCTCAGGGCAGCCACCTTGGTCCAATTCTGTTCCTGATATTCATTAATGATATTTCTTCTATAATAAAACATTCACAAATTCTAATGTATGCCGATGATGTGAAACTTTTTAAAACATTGTCCTCTATCGAAGAAGGTGTAATGCAAACTATATGCCACTAAACCTTCAAAAATGTAAAGTTATGTGTTTCTCTCGGAGGGCTGTTCAACCAGCTCTTTATTCAATATCAAATTATAATCTGAAGCAGGTATTCAATTTTGTCGATCTTGGTATCACAATGGATTCCAAACTCAATTTCAACCATCATATTAATGTTACAGTCAATAAAGCCAAAGGCATTTTTGCATTTGTAAGGCGATGGTCAAAAGAGTCATTTAAGTCATTGCTTTATTAATTATTCTTTTCACTAAAGACTAAAGAAAGGGTAAAGACTTTCCAGCGGTGCCGCAAATATGTTATGAATTCTATTTCTAAAACTTATTCTTAAGTATCCCAGTCTTTATGTAAATATAGAATGTATGTACATACCAGAGAGCAGCTTTGAGTATGATCGAACCTTTTTGATCACCCTCACTAAAAATCGAGCACAAGCGAACGCCACACTCGGCTAATATGTGTTCGATCGAGATGCACACCCGACAGCTGCTTTGAGTACGAAAGAGTGTGTTCGCTCGCTATNCGTGTATATATAAGCGAGTCATTTCAGCATGCTACTGTGGCTGCTTTCGTCACTCGCGCGCACTGCCGTGCGCTGTGGCTGTGATTATCCCTTTCAAACCTAGCCATACNATGATCGAACCTTTTTGATCACCCTCACTAAAAATCGAGCACAAGCGAACGCCACACTCGGCTAATATGTGTTCGATCGAGATGCACACCCGACAGCTGCTTTGAGTACGAAAGAGTGTGTTCGCTCGCTATAATCGAGCACAAGCGAACACCACACTCGGACACCCGCAGCTAACCCGAAAATTTGTGTAACAATGAAACGGACACCCGAACATTGCGATAAAATGCAGTACAACAATGAAATTTACGCTGAAGGTAACTGGCGCCAATATGTTCCAACAAACCATACGAAACTGTTGTTGCTTTGTGCTTGTGCATACGCAATGAAAAAAATTAGAAGCGAAGTAGACAAAAATGTTTGTGCATTTATTTCGTATAGTTTTGAGTGGAATGCTGTGTGTGTATATGTATATAATAGAACACACAGCCTAAAACTATGTAGGTACATAAGTACTTTTACTTTGCGTTTACTGGACAAGGTGTAGCTGCCACTCACAATATTGTCACAAACAGAATGTTCATTTTCGATCATTATTTCTATTAATAATTATGTACGTAAGCAAGTAAACAAGAAACTTAGCAGTACACAAAAAAAATTAGACTACTGCGCAGCCGATCACAAACTACACTAATGCCGATTTTGTTTCTACCGAAAAATGCAACCTTCTCTTTGCCCTCTACGCACAAACACTAAGAACAGCGCGATGAGAAGGCAACATTTTTTGTAGAAACGAAAACGCCATAAGCCAATCAAGACAAGTAAGAAAGTCTAAGTTCGGGCGGAGCCGAACATTAAATACCCGGCGCAAGTATTAAATATATGTTTTTTCACCTTTCCGAAAGCTACCGCTAGATGGTAAACCGGGGTGTACCAATTTTGAGTAGCGTCCTTAAATTTCGAAATATTGCAGTTTCAAGCATTTCTGAAATTTACCGTTATATGAAAAGCGGCCGTAATTTTAGCCTGGATTCAATAATTTTTAATAATTGGCTTTTATGTGGCAAGCACAATAACCGTACCGAGTTTGGTACAAATTGGTATAACGGTTACCGATATACGTATATGTTATCATAAGTGGGCGATGCCACGCCCATTTTCCAAAATTTTACCATAAACATATTTCTTGGTAAAGAATTGTTGCAAGCATCAATTTTGAATAAATTAGCGTTAATAGTTACTGATTTATCGAAGATTTTGTATTTCTCTAAATTACCGTTATATGGGATGTGGGCGTGGTTATTGTCCGATTTTTAAAATTTTCGGCCATTTAGTATGCTGTATCAAGGCCAACAACTGTGCCAAGTTTGGAAGAAATTGGTGCAGCGGTTACCAAGATATACACATGTAACCATAAGTGGGCGTGGCTACGCCCATTTTCCAAAAATTTAGAATATTCTTATTTTTCGTCTGAAAATTATTACAAATATCAATTCTGAGCGAATACTCTTCAGTAGTTACTAAGATATCGCAGTTTTCGTATTTCTGAAAATTACCGTTATATGTGATGTGGGCGTGGTTATTGTCCGATTTTTTTAATTTTCGGCCATTTAGTATGCTGTATCAAGGCCAACAACTTTGCCAAGTTTGGAAGAAATCTGTGCATCGGTTACCAAGATATACGCATGTAACCATAAGTGGGCGTAGCTACGCCCATTTTCCAAAAATTTATAATATTCTTATTTTTCGTCTGAAAATTATTACAAATATCAATTTTGAGTGAATCATCTTCAGTAGTTACTAAAATATCGCAGTTTTCGTATTTCTGGAAATTACCGTTATATGGGAAGTGGGCGTGGTTACTGTCCGATTTCGCCCATTTTCAATACCAACCTACCTTGGATTAACAGAAACCTACATACCAAATTTCGTTGAGATATCTCAATTTTTGCTCGAGTTATCGTGTACACGGACGGACGGGCAGACGGACGGACAGACAGACATGGCTTAATCGATTTCTCTATTTATTCTGAGCATATATGTATACATTTGTCTATTCGTTTTGGCTGTTACAAACAACCGTTATGTGAACAAAATTAATGTACCCTTGTGCACAAGTGCGCTCGGGTATAAAAATTTTGTGCACACTCGGATTGAAACTCAAACACCCGGGTATATTGAGCTGCAAAGCACCCGAACCCAATCGGGTGTTGTGGCCAACATGTTCGTCTTGAGCTCAGTCGCTAACGAACAATACTTCTGCTCGTATACAGAGAATGATGCAAAACGGGTTTTGTTAGATGATCGGGTATACACGAATATTATGCACCCGCTGCAGATATCTGGTACATATGTAGATATAAGTGCATATACATATTTATGTATAGCATCCCAACAAGCATTTCTGTATTTTTAAACGTATCTTAAAGCAAGCTTGCTATATTAACAGCGTTTTTAGTATTAAGTTTGTTTTAAGTTTTTCAAATGGAGCTTTTATAAGTGCTTTGGCGAATATTTATAAATCACTAAACCTTAAAACTAAGCTGCAAATGTTTACGACAAAAGCCAGAAGAAATAATTTTATTAAATTTCTTATAAATTTATATTCACGCGCTTATAAACAAGGTGCCGTTTCCATTATATTACGCTTTTTTTAAGCGTTTTAAAAACCAAGAGTAATCGTTTTGTAAAGCAGCATTTACATGAGGCGATTTTGTAAGCGATTCAATATCGCTTAAAGAGTTTAATCGCTTAGAAAATCACCTAATGTAAATGCTGCTTAAGCTGTATGTTTATTTTAGTAAACTTACAAAAATAATCCCCTTTAGTTTATTTTGCTTGTTGGGATATAAACCCAAAATTTAATTTCATCCAGTAATTTATAACACAATTCAATTATAAATTTAAATGATTAATAAAGCCTTTGAACTTTTATCAATTAATTAAACTATTTAAATCTATTTTAAAATATTTAACCGTGTTTTTATTTATGCAATATAATAGCTTTTCAGTATAATGGATAAAACATGTTATTTACACGTTATTATTATGCCATACTAATACGGAATTTCTTCCCGTAAATAACATGTTTTATATCGCTTTGCTATGGCAGATTGGAATTTGATAGCAATACGAAAATACCATAGTAAAAGGTAGTGCGCAAGAAAGGGAAAAATGCTCACATGCACAGCACTGAGTGCGTGAGGTTTCTCCAGGAGCCCTATGTAAAATGATGGAATGTTTTTAAATTATTCACACAAACTTTTTGTAGTACTACGCGTATATAACGCATTAGTTAACAGATAGTGTTCTTACTGGGTTGCGGTTTGTACCCAGCAACAACGACCTAACGCATTCTCCAATACACTTACAAAATTGTCAATAAAAACCAACACATTTGCATATTAGCGATATCCATATGCTATTCTTTACGTTATATAACACGTTATTAATCGCATAACAATATTTGATTGAAAAGAGACAACTACATATAGTATAGTATAATAGCGAATTCCGTGTGAAAGAAAGAGAAAACTACTCACACTTCAATCGATTATGCGTTAGATTTCTCCAGGAGCCCTATGTAAAATGATGCAAAGTTTTTGAATTTCTCACACAAACTTTTTGTAGTACTAGGCGTATATAACGCATTAGATACTAGAGAGATTCTTACTGGGTAGCTACTCGCCCGATCTGGCTGACTTCCCTACAAGACAGCTGAGTATCATCCCTAAAGAATTGTGTGATGGAAACTAATACTAGGTTCACATAGTAGATTATCCTCATTTTCGAGCTTAACACCCTAATCTGTAATTATAACAAGAGATTAGCCATATAAAATTCGTCCCTTGTTACTCAGTAATTATAAAATAATCTCAGATTTAACCGATAACTTTTCGGTGTCCATCTAGTGTCTAGTTTTATCGATTGTTTTTGCGAAAAAGAGGAGAAATTCCAAATCTAAAAGTAAACAAAAATTTACGCTCGAAATAAAAGAGGTTTGTAAAGGTATTTTTAATAAAATGTTAAGTTAAAATATATTTATATTGCTTATTATAGCAGAAAAACGTGATCACGGTGGCACAAAGAAGAAACATAACTTTTCCTTGAGATGTGAGAATAACAAGCACAACTAATTTGACGGCTAATAACCTGAGATTTTCCTGTGTAAACGGGGTGATTAAAAAGCGAGGTTTGATTGAGATTATATTGATATGTGAACATAGTTTTACACATTCTCATTTATCTTACTAACACATTTGCAAATTTTGCGTTGGTTAAAAAGAGACCACTAAATAAGGCCATAATCGGAGGAAGACGGAAGATCACATGTACACAAATGTTTACATCACGTTTTGCATATTGCTCTTAAAAAATTGATAGAAGTACTTCACTGAGATCTCCATCACCAGTGAGTATCACATGATCAATCAAATGACTATCACTGTTCTTGTAGGGATGAGTGCTCATATTATCATTGTGGTATACTGGGTTATGTGTAGTTATGATAAACAGTGTACTGCCATCTATTCGCGATGTAGTTGTAGTGTCAAAAGAATGTGTATACTAAGAAGAGGAAAATAAAGCATTCGCGGAATTACACTGAAGCTGAGAACATCACAGTGGCGACGAGCTCTGAAAATACGAACTCTGCAGGTTTTAAATAAAACACTATAGAATTTTGTAGAAGTATTACTTCCACGCAGTGTCACGCGTTTGATTATTGCCAAATTGAGTACGCTTAATAACAAGCAAACATGGTAAACGAAACCATGAATGAAAGTTTAATCACCACAAGTTTAACTACGGGCGTGCGGGAGTTCAGACCCAGCATGGATAATTGGAGTAACTGGAAGGAACTCTTAGACTCGCATTTTATTGAAACATCATGCGTCGAGGAGAAAATCAAGACATCGATTTTGTTGAAAGCCGTGGGGCTCGAGGCGTATGGATTGCTACGTGATCTATGTGACCCCACGTTGCCGGCAAGCAAGACATATGGCGAGCTATGTACACTTCTAGAACGGCACTATGCAAAACCCGTTGTAATATATCGAGAGCGCCGAAAATTTTTCGAGGCCACGAAAGGCGAGACTGAGTCGGTAGCGCAGTGGTATGCTCGGATAAAAAGTTTAGCAAGAGACTGCAAGTTTGGCAGCCAATTGAACGATTTCGTTTTAAATAAATTTGTTACGGGATTAGATGGCCCGTCGTTCGAACGATTGTGTGAGGAGGACGAAAGACTAACTTTGTAAGAGGCGATAAGAAGAGCGATGATGGTTGAAGAAAGATGTAAGTCAAAACAGCAGCTGAGTGAGGTCAACTGGGTGACAAAACGCGAGCAACAAAGTAGAAGTAATAGTCGGTTCAGCAAAAATAACAGCAGCAAGGGAGATAACAAGAAGTGTGTCCATTGCGGTTGGAAAAACCATACAAGCGAAGACTGCAAGTACAAAAACAGAACATGCAACAAGTGTAAGAAGAAAGGCCATTTGGCGAGCGTTTGCAATGGTAAGCGAATTAAGGCAGGGGAGAAAAGAGAAGGCGTTAATTATGTTCAAGAAACTCAATGTAATGACCTATCTAACATGGTATCTAATTTATCTATTTATAGCGTTACCTCAGTACCAACTTCAAGCACGATTTTTGACCCTTTTATCATGCAGATTAAGGTAAATGGAATTTGTCTGAGCTTTGTAATGGATACAGGTGCTGCCGGTTCGCTCATGCCAAAAACTAGAGTCGACGCTATCTTCCCGAATGAGACTCTAAGCCCGTGCGCGGATAAATTTACAGCGTATAATGGAGAGAGTATTGACGTGGTCGGTGAGTTTCATCCTTTAGTTGAGTATGAAGGACAGTCGCATAGGCTGAAGGTAGTAGTGTGTCATACGTCTGGGCCAAGTATTGTGGGTCGCGATTTCATGGTTAAATTCGGCATAGGACTAGCTAGAGTTAATTCGATTACCGTAGTAAACAACCACCTAGAACAGATTAAATCGCGCTTTAGTGAGGTATTTAAGGAAGAACTAGGCGAATACCGGGAGCATACGGTCAAATTGAGTCTGGTAGGAAATCCTACACCTATTTTCTGTAAGCCAAGGCCGGTGCCATTGGCGTGGAAAGAAAAGGTAGAGCAGCAAATAAATCAGCTGGTAAATAAGGGTGTTTTGGTGCAGGTAGAAACCTCTGACTGGGGGACGCCGCTGGTGCCGATACTTAAGTCAAACGGTGAATTGCGATTATGTGGGGACTATAAATCTACCATTAACAAGTTTTTAGCCGATGTCAAGTACCCGTTGCCGCGAATCGAGGAAATATTTGCTACTTTAAAGGGGGAACTTTTCACTAAGTTGGATTTATCCAACGCCTATAATCAGCTGATTATTGAGGAAGGTTCACAGCTACTGTGCGCTTGGAGTACGCACCTTGGAGTTTTTAAGGTAACGAGATTGCCATTTGGGGTTAAGCCCGCCGCGGCAATATTTCAAAGGAGTATTGAAAATCTTTTACGTGGCATTCCAAACGTAATAAACTATTTAGATGATATTATCATAGGTGGTCCTAATGTTCAAGCGCACTTAGAAGCACTAGAGGCGGTACTAAGTAAGCTTAAGGCGGTCGGGTTAAGGCTAAATCTGGGCAAGTCGGAATTTTTCAAGGAACAAGTAGCATACTTAGGTTTTATAATAGACAAGCATGGCTTAAGAAAAAGTAAGGAGAGAATTTCATCGGTGCTGGAAGCGCCTTGCCCTAAGAACGTATCAGAAGTTCGGGCGTTCATAGGTATGACAAATTATTACGCTAAGTTTATACCCAATTTTGCCCACAAAATGAATTCCCTGTACGAGTTATTGAGAAAAGGTGTGAAATTTGCGTGGACAAAGTCGTGTCAAGGGTCGTATGACTTGTTAAAAAAGGAGATTACGTCTGATGTTGTTTTAGTGCGTTTTGATGCCAACCTTCCAATTATTTTATCAACCGACGCATCTAACGTAGCGGTAGCCGGGGGAGAGTACAGACCAATCGCATTTGTGTCACGTGCCTTAACGCAGGCAGAAAGAAACTACAGTACCATACAGAAGGAAGCGTTAGCCATAATATATAGCGTGGGAAAACTCCGACAGTATCTCTTGGGAAACCATTTCGAGTTGCAGACTGACCATAAGCCGTTAGTTGCAATTTTTGGAGAGAACAAAGGATTACCTGTTATGGCGGCGGCGCGACTGCAAAGATGGGCATTTATTCTATCAGGGTTTAACTATTCGATCAGGCATATAAAGGGGTCTACAAACTTCGCAGACCATCTTTCGAGATTTCCGCAAGTAGCATCAGTAAGAAACAGCGTAGAAGGTGGTTACGTTGGGTTTATCAGTACTAATAATCAGCTTAATCTGAATTTTAAAAAGGTCTCTATGGAGACAAGGCGTGACTTAATTTTGTCGAAGGTATGCGAAGCCCTGAATAGCGGTAGCCTACAAGCATTAAAAGGCGAGGAATACATTCCATTCATAAGCAGGAGTAAGGAACTATCGGTAGAATATAATTGCTTATTATGGGGGTATAGAGTAGTTGTGCCCACCAAACTTCGGTCGAAGGTTTTAAACGAGCTTCACTACTCTCACTTTGGCATAGTGAAGACAAAAGCTTTAGCTAGGTCATATGTTTGGTGGCCCCGAATAGACCAAGATATAGAGCGAATGATCGCTAACTGCGCACCTTGTAGGTTCTGCCAGCCCAGCCCACCAAAAAGTAAACTCATACCCTGGGCACCAGAAGATAGGGCTTGGTCCAGAATCCATGTGGATTTTGCAGGTCCGGTGCACAATTTCCAGTTTTTGATAGTAATCGATGCGTACTCCAAGTGGGTAGAGATTTTTAAAACAAAGGATATTACCACTAGCTTTACTATTTCACGCTTACGCGAAGTTTTTTGCAGGTATGGCCTAGTAGATGTGTTAGTAAGTGACAATGGTAGTCAGTTTACATCCACGGAATTTAAAATATTCTTAGAAGCCAACAACATAAAACATGTTTTAACTGCACCTGGTCACCCTGCCACAAATGGCCAGGCGGAGAACTTCGTGAAAACGTTCAAGAAGTCAATAGGAGCTATGTTAGTAAAGGAGCAGGGGTGTAACATAGATATTTTAATCAACCGCTTCCTTTTTGACTATAGAAGCACCAAGCACTGCGCCACCGGTGAAACACCGGCGAAGTTACTACTAGGTAGAGAGCTTAAAACTAGATTTAGCTTGCTTAAGCCTCCCTTAGTCCAGCAGAAGCTTTTCCAGGATCAGTGTATAGCCCAAAGAAATCACAGGGGGTGCAGAAGTAGACATTTAGAAGGCGAGAAAGTCATGGTACGGGACTACACAGATCCCAATAAAAAAGGCTGGCAAAAGGCGACCATCGACAAGCAACAGGGACCTAGAAATTATCGCTGTATATTGACTCGCAATCAAAAGACCATACTTCGGCATCTAGATCAAATCATTCCGGGCGTCACGGAACCAAACGAGGCGGCATTAGCGAACACGGCAGATACGACGGGAGGCAACGAGAAAGAGGGGTCTAAAACAACGAACGTGGCTGGGGTCGGTACTGCTGGTGGAAAGGAGGAGGTAGACGACGATATAGGACAGGGCCGTAGGGAGTTAAGAAAAAGTAATAAAATTAATTATAAGGAATAATATACATATGAATGGAACTACAAAAAAAAAAAATTAATCGAATTTTGTAAATTAGCAAGAACAAGAATGGATTAGATATCTGAATTACGGAAAAAGACCATTAGATATAAGCTAGGATTAACATTTGGACGTGGTCCTAATATAAGTAGGGGGTATTGTGGTATACTGGGTTATGTGTAGTTATGATAAACAGTGTACTGCCATCTATTGGCGATTTAGTTGTAAGTGTCAAAAGAATGTGTATACTAAGAAGAGGAAAATAAAGCATTCGCGGAATTACACTGAAGCTGAGAACATCACGTTGGCGCGTATTCATAGTCCAGCAACTAAGTCGAAACTAACAAAGTTGCAACTTAAATTTAAGTACCAACTTAAAATTTACGTACCTCTATTCATAGTCGCATTTCAGACTTCTACTAAGTAGTTTCGACTTAGTTTACGATATAGCAAAACGAGTGTGAAAATGTCTCGATTTTTCTTTACGATATTTTGGAAAAATTACATTTTTATTAAATAATATCAAGTTTGATCATCCGTTTATGTAATTTTTATTTTCATTGCATGATTATGCAAAAGAATAAGGTATCATTTTCTTGTTAATT
>NW_016157542.1:62577-74890 GCF_001687245.7 Rhagoletis zephyria
TGTGAAATAGCCAGAACAACCGCAGTGATGTGAAGTCGATGTTTATCGAAAGCATGCTGTGAAACATACAAATAGTAGATATCTAAATGTTATGCACAAATTTACTTTGAAAGAACCAGCATGAAACTGACTTATTATTTGAAAATGTATCTAAATTATTCCAATTATAAAATTGTGATGTGGCTTTATTCGAATTGTAATACGCATTTAATTTCATCTTCCGATTAAACTGGATCGATCTTTGTAAATTTTAATTGGAGATTATGCGAGGTTGCAAAATGTAGACGCGTAAAAAACATACCTTTGAGTGTGACAAAATGTAGACGGCGTCGTTTTCCAATTTTGTATGGGAAACAACAACACCACAGATTTTACGGTTAGAAAACGTCTTAAAATGTAGACGTCTACATTTTCAGACACTATTTGGAACGAACTGTGAACACCCCAGATAACGCAACAATGATTGGACGACAAGTGTGCAGATAGCCTATGGGCGCTGTCACACGGTCAGTATTTATTGACGTGATCCAAGTATCGCGATATGTATTGACGGTGTAGCCTGCAGTATTGATGGATCGTGATCCATATCGCAAAATTTCTAAAAATTTTGAAATCTGGATCGCGGATCGCAATACCATCAATAAATATTGAACGTGTAGCACTTTCAAAACGCGATCCATACATTTCGTCAGTACATCTTTTACTCTCATAATGCGAACATCGGCTCTGCCTTCGCTCTCGGGGCTTAAAATCTTGCAAAAGCAATTTTAATTAACATTGGAAATTTTAAAATAATTGTGGAATGCATTTTCTGTAAATTATACGTACAAAATAAAAATATTTTCTTGCGTCATAATAAGCTTTCAGCACAAAAATTATGCAAATACTGACGCGATAAATATTGAACATGTAGCATTCGTGCGCGATCCATCAATCCATCAATATGGATCGCGATGCAAATAGCGTGATAATTACTGACCGTGTGACAGAGCCCTATGACTTTCCTCGCAGTCCGGTTTTCAGTTTTGTGATGTGTACGGGTCCTGTCACACGGTCTGTAGTTATCACGATATTTGGATCGCCATCCACATTGATGGATTGATGGATCGCGCACGAATGCTACATGTTCAATATTTATTGCCTCAGTATTTGCATAATTTTTGTGCTGTACGCTTATTAAGGTGCATGAAAATATTTTTATTTTGTACGAATAATTTACAGATAATGCTTTCCGTATTTTTTTTAAATTTCCAATGTTAATTTTGGGATATGGATCGCGATCCATCAATATTGCAAGCTATACCGTCAATAAATATCGCGATACTTGGATCACGTCAATAAATACTGACCGTGTGACAGGGCCATAAGACCCCCTCTACATCACCATATAGACATTTTGTTCTAACTGCCAAACCTAAACAAAAGTGACAGCATTGTCTGGCTGCAAAAAATTCTCATTTCTATACAATTTGTTTGAAGCGAAACAACGCGGCCTCAACGCTGAGCGGTTGGAAAGTCCGATTTTGACAGGGCGTAAGTTGGTTGCAGAAACCGCGAAACTGTCATTTTCGTGTTAGACACAAACAAACCTATGCTTATTGTTGGTGTTATTTCTGCATTTGACGTAGCGTTGACGCTTTTGCTTAGGTATGGCACCTCGGCGCTAACGCTAGGCGTCAGAAACCGATCCGCCCAACGCTTTTGTTTAGGTATGGCAGTATGCGTGGTGCAGCCTCGCGAAGTGCACTCCTCATTTGAGCTTAATGCAGCGTTTTTGCTGCATTTAAAATGCAACGTTTAGCACTTTCGAACATATTTTTTCGAAGCGTGTTCATGCTATCGCATTTAGCGAATGTACATTTACGCGAGTTCGAAATCGTATGCTTTTGACAAACAGCCGTGTTCTAGTCGCTTATTCAGATCCGTAGCTATTACGATCAATTCTCACGCAGAAGATTATGTGCAAAAATACCTACTAAAAAGGAAAAAATATATTTTAAACCAAAAATTCAATACAAAAACTTGAATTGTTTTAACCATAACCGAACATTTGTTTGTGTATATATCCATTTGTCGGTGCTGTCATTTAAAATTTCCTCACTTAATTATGGAACAAAACAAACAGAGTTGATCACAAATTTATCCACATTTCTATCAGCATCACACCGATTTTGAATTTACGTAACTTTTCTTTATCTAAATAATGTAAAATAATAAATGAAATTCCGATCGGCGACCACTGAAACGCAGCTAGCCTCTGTATACGCGAAAAAGCAATGTTGCTACTTTTTCTCATTAAACCATGTTCGAATCGAAGAAATTTTGGAAGATCACAGGGTTGCTTTTGGCTGAGATTTCCATTACGGAACCTATTGCTATTCCGGGCAAAGTATACTGAATTTTTTAATGAAACTCGGTGGGGATACTAATGGAGGTCTTCTTTAACTATATTTATCACTTTCAAAATGTTGTTGCTAATAGTATTTAAATTATTTGTTGTTAAAATATCCCCCCTACTATCACTATATTTTATTATAAAACTACACTTATCACTTTTATTTATACAAATATTCTATCCTTAAAAGGTTCGCATGCGTTTGTAATACTTTAATATACAATTATTAATTAGTTAATTAAGTAAGACGCGTTTATAAATGTCTTCACAGACTTTAACACATTTCACAAACAAGAAATAACAATGGCTGACAGCAACAAAAAATGTGTGCTGCCATACGTTAAAAAAAAAAATACACCACAAGAAGTGCGTATAATTACGGGGTATAATTGTACAATACGTACATTGATTGCTCTTATTAAAAAAAAATAATATTAGGATATGTAGGGGTCTTACTTCTGATCATAACGGTATAATGTGTTTCGGGGGGAAATAATATGTACTGGTGTTATTGTAGTTCAAAGTGCACAAACGCAGAAAACGTAAACTGATACTTTGATAAATAATGAAAATTTTCGATTGCGGCGCTTTTTCCATAAAAATCAATACTTCGATAAATAATGGAAATTATTAATAAAAAATCGCGCGATTTTATATTTAAAATTTTCGCCTGCGGCGCTTTTTCCATAAAAATCAATACTTCCATAAATAATGAAAATTTTTAATAAAAAATCGCGCGATTTTTATTACAAAATCTCTCGATTTTAGACTGAATCACTTTTTTTATCAATACATCGATATTTAATTGAAAAAAAAAATATTAATTACAATGTCCGTTTTTATTGTTTCTCGTTTTCCGTGCTTTTTTTTTGGCATTTTTTGTTGTGTGGCAGCACCGACATTTTAGTTTAATTGGTTTGCAAAGCAAAAAGTGAGGTTGAAGTTGACAATTTTTGCAACTTAAAATTCAATTTTCTTAAAAACTATAAGCCTCCGGAGGGGGGGTTTCAGATTTACAATCACAAAAAGCCGCTCTGAACCTCCTCATTGTTGTTTTTTTTTAAAAAGCCGGGTTCCGTATTGGAAAATTTTCTCTTGCTTTTAGCATTTACTCAAGTAGCACACTGGTGTATAAATTGGTATAAATTTATGGATTTTGGTACGAATCTGATTAGATTGAATAAAAAAGAACGTTTTGGTGTATTTGTTATTCCACCAGTATTTCTTTCAAATCAAAATTCTACCTTTAACATTTTGGTACTATTTATTCATTGACATTAGTGCGAAAACTACACCAGCTCCTAAAATGCGCCACTTTTTTCATTTGGTTCACAAATAGCTCCACGTTAACAAATGTCATTAAAATTATTCAGGCGACATTCTGAGTAGTTATGTGCTGAATTCTCGGTACCCAATACTTGAAAAAATTTCGGTACCCAATACTTCCTTTTCGGTACCCGATACCGATTCGACACACTAAACTTTCGTCATTATATCTGTGCCGTTCAATTAAAGTAGCTTAAGGGCCGGTTACTCAATGTCTGGTTAACACTAATCTCCGGTAAAACATCGTTATCGACGTTACCGACTCCGTGTTATATGCATGGAGCCGAACACGTCGATAATGATGTTTCAACGGTGATTAGTGTTAACCAGACATTGAGTAACCGGCCCTAAGTCACTTTAGATGGTTTGCCTTTGAATTAAAAAAAAAAATCAGTTTCCTTTGAAATTGTTTTATATTTTAATTAAGATTCTATTATAGGGGCATCTTGAACTAAATCTTTGGCTAGTTAAACGTTAAAATATTTTTTGGGAATCCAATGAAATGGGGCTTTAAAGGGAAAAGGACCTATCTCGACATAGGCTACTTTTGGGTTAAAAATCATTGATATTTTATAAGACATCGCCTAAAAACCCAAAATGTACAAATAAGACGGTCCTTTCTCAAGAGATAAGCAATGTGTTTGTATGTGTGTAGTTAAGTGAAGCAAAGTATAATGTGTGCGTCGAACAAGGCAGGCAATTAAATCTGCACAATAATGATCAAGGCGAATTTAATAAGGTGGTGTTAGCCGTATATAAGTAAAAAATTACACTAACAAATTATACGCAGATATTCATACTGTCATTAGTATGAACTACAACAAACACGTAATTTTGATGTAATGTCCTCCACGGCGAAAAATTCAGATACGCCGGTAACACCACCTTATTAAATTCGCCCTGATACTGATGTCGCAAAACACACTCTCGCCTTCTTTTACTTATCGCAACCGTCTTTCCAATTGCAATAGTTCTGGTGGCAATATTATTTATTTTTAATAGCTGACACTATATGTATGTGTACATATAACTCATATTTTTGGCTGTTGCGCGCTTTTATTAGAAATTCCAAGATTTCGGTACCGAGCATCGAAAGTATTTGATACTTTTTAAATCGGTACCGAGTATCGATCAATACTTAAAAGTAGCGACTCAGCACATCACAAATTCTGAGAGCAATTGACAGTGGACCAAAGAATTCACCAAAAAATGAATATTGAATACACCACACAGTAGCTTTGTTTCTTTACAGATAGGCGCATTTACACAAGGTAGTGTTAGCCGAATATAAGTAAAAAATTACAAAAGCAAATTACAAGAAACACATAATTTTCACGTTATGCGGTGAAAAATTCAGCTGTTGCTCCAACATTAGAGAGATTAGGCACAGCTACTTTGATTTGCTTCTTTTACATATTTTTGTATTTTTTGATAAAAATGGGCGATTTATTAAATTTGATAAAGTGTGGCAAAACCTGAGTATTTGTGAACAATTTTTAAACATAAAATGCGATTAAAAATTCGCAGCAAATACATATGTTCAGTTGTCAAAAGCATCGGTCAGGTGTTTACTAGCTAGTTTCTGCTAGTTTGCGTTTCTTGACTTTTTCTATATTTCACTCGCTGTGAGCGTAATTCTGTAATTCTTCCCATTCTTCTTCCTGATAAAGATCTGCTAGGAAAGTAAAGAAACAAAGCTAGTGTGTGTGCACATAATACGCTGCCTGTTTTAATATGAGCTTATTATACATACCACAAGTAGAGCTGCTATCAGTGTTACCGTTTTGATAAATTGGTTGTTTCATTTCAGGGCTGTTCTGGTTTCGTTCGAAATTGATTTCTCATCGATTTGGATTTCCGATTCCAAATTTTAAAGATGTTTTGCAATCCTATCAAAGTTTTGAAGTTATAAGAGAAAATAAATCCTATTCTAAATGTCAAAAATGCATTGAGCTGTTGTTGCATAGTATTCGTTTTTTAGAACATTTGTAAAAATTTTAAATAAATTTTGTCGAGTGGCGGTAATACAGTGGTGATATGAAAAGCGTACTGAAAGCGCGCTAAAATGGCTTAAAACTCGTACCGAAATATTAAGATTATATTGCTGACATTCCGTAATTTTATTGCATCATGGTTAAATGAAAACAAATAAATAAAAATAAAATTGCGCGAGCACAGTAATACATTTTTTTTGTTACCAAATATAAAATGTTTATATCGATTGTATTTTTTTTACATTTTAGACATAAAATAATTGATATAAATTTAATTAATATCAAAGATTCATACTTTTGCATGAAGTAAAATCAGAAACGAAATAAAATATCAATATCTGATGATTAACAAAAATTGGTAGTTTGGAAACTGATTTGGTAGGATTTTTTGTTCCTAAAAATATTGTCGAGTGGTAACACTGGTTGGTATATTTAATACACCAGTGGTGAAATATGCATCAATAAGGCACCCCTACACGCTTAAAGTTTGTTTGGGTACTAATGATTCAACATCATGCCTTCACAAATGCAGCTATAAGTTGCATAGTATATATGAGTACGAACAACAGCGACAATTTTTTCTGCATAACATCGGCGAACGCTGATTTGATTTCTTCTTTTCGTACGCGAACGTTAACAAAACATGTTGAAATGTATACGTTCGCGTTTGCGTTCGAATAATGGACGTGTGGTGGGCGCTTAAACTTCTGTCGACTGTGTTCATTTGGCAAGAAACATTTTTTATACCAAATTCTCAAACTGAATTGTGTCTAGGGCAAAATAAATACACCGTTCTTGGCTTGGTAAATATTTTTGTACCAAACTCAAGAATCTGTGTAAGTTTTCAACGACGACCATATTTTCAAAGTATTATAAAAGTAAGGCTAAGTTCACAACCTAGAGTAATAGCGTTACGCGATGCAATGGAAATCGCTCAATCCAAAGAAACTTCTTCGCCAGCATAATCGCTGGCGATTAAAAAGTAGCTAGTGTTTAAATTGCAGCAAAATTATACACGACTAATTTTTTATAATAGGGGAGTTTACGATGAGTAGCATTTTAGATTTAAAGTTGCTACGTACCAATCTAGCACATATTTTGTTGTTGGGAAAGCAACAAAACGTGTGATACATTGCTACGTAGGGATTCCCCTAATATATTTTTTTTGTTTCCACAACCCTTTGACAATTTATACCGAAACTTAAGCATATTGTATTGTATATAATAGCAGTAGAAGAGATGTTTAATTTATTATATAAATATGTACATATGTATATTTTTTATTTATTTGGGCTTTAAGTATGAGAAAAAGCTTTTTTTAACAAACTGCATAATTTTTATTTGCTTGCACAGCGATAAACACCAAAGACTGTGTAAATGTTGGTTAGAAGCGATTTTTATGTATTCTCGCTACGCTAATACGTTAGGTTGTAAACTTAGCCTAATACAGAATATCAGCTGGACGCCATATTAAAGCTGTATGACTATTACTTAACTAATTTAACAATTTCATTATGTACATTGGCTCAACTATGCCACTTTATGTGTATTTTCGAACCATTTTTAAACAGCGCATCTCTTAAAAATTTAATAATGGCGAAAAATTCATTGCTTTCAAAATATAAGTTTTCCCAGGTTTATTTAAAAATCTTCAAATCCTTATAAATTTTGAGGCGCACGAGTTTAGACAGAATGAACCTCGTTTTTAAATTAGGAACTCACATTCATATTTATTGGCGATTTTCTTGCCCGCATATTACGAAAAGGAATGCTGAGATTTATAAAAAGAATTCCAAGTCGCGCAGATTAAAAAAGAGTTCCGGGGTAAATTTTATGTCTGAGTTAATTTTAAATTTGATTAGTAGTAAATTTTATTCCTCGGATCCTTTTGTACTCTTCACACTCATGAAAATATATTTATGCTAGAATATGATGTAAATTCTTTACCATTATGGTGTACGATTTGAGCCAATACCAATACGTATTTTACACCAACGGAGTTTATATTATGTTCCAGAAACAAGAAAACTTGTATACCACTGGCATAATATATATGCCGAAAATCAGTAAAAAAAATTGACGGTAGGTGTAAATAATGCACGAAAAAGCGGTATAACTTTTACACTGAATCGAAATAAACTGTTCAAAAACTGCGCTTAGAAATAGCGTATTTTTTATATTGAAAATGTATATCACGCCGATGTAAAAAATACTCAAAATATTTTGGTGTATTTTTGACTTTTGTGCTACTTGAGTAGATTCTTAATACAAAAATGGAGTTGCATTTAGTTGCATTTAGGTGACGAATTTAGAGTAGCATTTGACCTAAGTGCGCTAAATGTGCCCATAAGATATATGCAAAACAATGAACGTAAATCTATAAGAGGAGACAACACGTTATAATTGTAGCGAGTGTGAACATCAGGAGCGTGCCTTCTCTTTTCATCCAATCATATAACGTATTTGGGCAAGAGAGAAAGCACACTCCTGATCATTGTGGAAGAATACAAGTGAGATATCTTAGGGTTGACAGATAGTTGACAGGGTGTTCAATATGACGATGACTGTGTGAACAGTATGGCAGGCAATATGGCATACAACACCGAATGGCCCGAAGTTGCAAAACTACGACCCGAATGAAACGCTTCGTGAAAATCCAGGGTTGCGAAGTGGTATTTTGTTGGAAAATATAAAATCCAGGATTTTGTGCAGCGCCGAATTTTAACAAAAGAGGGTTTTGTGTGCTCAAGATGAACAGAAAAGGGTTGCTGTGCTGTTTCGTTTTAAGCTTATTTTAATCTTTACGTATCTAGTTAAATAATAAAAGGGGACAAAAATTCAAGCAAAAATTTAAAATATATGTGCATATCTGAAAATTTTAAATAAAATATATATTCTCACGAGAGACAAAGTAAATAAAATGGGTTAACTTTAGGGGAAATATACTTATCAGACTGGGTCAGATAGCGCTTTTACGTTATAAATAAATTTTATATAATTTCGGTGACGTATTTCTAAGCTGACCCTAAGATCTGTGAAATAATACATATTTATGTGCATATATTGTGTTGATCATGCTCCAAATCGCTAAATAATTCTTGCAGCAATCAGCACCATTAGAAATTTTCGGAAAGTAGAAATAAACTAAATTAAATTTAATCAATTATTAATAAAAGAAATTGGAGACAAACGTACAATTGGGACGATTTTTCCGCATCCGCAAACGAATGTTTGTTTGATGAATTAGGTTATTGGCCTGGCGTCTAATGAAGCATTATCGTCATGATTAATGTTCAATCTGCTTTTTTATTAACGAAACCGGTTTCTTAAACAAATATTTTTCTTTTTTCAGTTTACTCCACCCGCATGGCCGAGAAGCCATTTTGAGACAGAAAATAAGTATATAAAATAATTCAAAAATAAGCGATTGCTGTTTCTTAAAATTTCAGACCTTTTATTTTTAAATTTGATTGAACAAATCGAACAAAAGGTCTGAAATTTTAAGAAAAAGCAATTGCTTATTTATTATCGAACAAAACGTCTGAAATTTTAAGAAAAGGCAATTTCTTATTTACTATTCCTAAGGCTCATTGTTGTGTTCTGCAGTATTTTTTGAAAGCTTTGAAAATCTTCAAAATATGTGATACATTTTTAAAATGAAAATATTTCCACTGTCTAAATTAAAGTGAAATTTAAAACAAAAATTTATTTTTATAAAACAAAAATTGAATGTATAGTAACTTTTTGCGCATAGTAATTGTTACCATTTCAACAGTTAAATAAAATGTCTAATGTATGTTTTTAAGAATCAAAAGGCTCTATTACCTTGTTTATACCGACACATAAGGTGCTTTGACCCAGTTCGCTGTGATTCAAAACGGATGCATAAACTAAATTTCAAAACCCGTTGAAAAGTGTGTTAACGTCTATTTGTTTAATAAACGGTTTTTTGTTTCCCACATCAGTTAGAAAACAAGTATAAACGCATCACTCATTTGAAGTGAAGTGACAATATGCTGGTTTTCTTTATACAGCCCGTTTTAAATTCGAATTATTGTTATAATAAATTACAATTATTGTTCGTTTCCATTTCGGTCAACCGCACAAATTATTTATTAAAAAAATGTCGTTTAAAAATAGCAGATTTTGTTTACTTTTGAATAAGACTTTATCGAGTGCGCTATAAAGACAGGGGTATAAATGCTGTAAACAAATATATGTTGAGTCCAATCGGTTTTTTGCTAATGCAGTTCTTGTGTAGGTATAAACAAGGTATATGAAAAAAAATTACATCTCCATGAAAAAATATTGTTATTTTGATATTTAAAATTAACCGGAATTTTATGGGGGGTTATAAAAACCCGTTTCAATCGAAACTTTGTTTTTTCGGCTATATTTGTTATTATTTATTGGCCCAGATGTAATTATTGAATGAACTAACATATTTTAAATATTTACGGAACTACCATTTGTATGCAACCCTGCCTATCCTGCATTATTGTTACGATTATCCTTGAAACCTCGTCCGGATTTCCCAAATCTCTCGGTTTGTATCGCTGGATTGTTAAATAAATGCTAACGATGACCAAATTGTAGTACAATTAACTTTATTGTACAACAAACAATTGACAATACTTGCTAATACAGTAAAAACACTTTACAATACTTGTTAAAGCAATAACAATGCTTTACTACTTGTTAACACAATTTAACTTATAGCTTGCTTATTTGCGACTCACTTCTCTGCTCACTTTACTTGTAGCTTGCTGACTTGTAACTGTCCAACTCCGCTGTGTCGTGGCTCTTATATACCTGCGCTCGTACTTATGGCAACTCTAGAACGTTCTGAAGTTTATCGCCCATTCTCTTTCGCTCGCTGTTCGCAGTGTTCATCCAACTTGACGTTTCTCTTTGTGGAACATTCTACGTCATTCCTCGAACATTCTGCCTATTTCTCATTGTTCGCTTCGCGTTGCCGCAGTATTCGCCACATTATAGTAGATGTAATTCGAAAAATTTAAACGGACTTCTTTAAATCAACCTGAGCTGCGGACATATTGCGAACTCATTTTTAAACATTAACATTATATTAACTACATTATATTAGTATTAAATACTTTAAATTAAGAAATAATTCTTATTAGAAAATAAATATGAATCGTTTTATTTTAAATATTCCAATGTATATTTTTTATTAATGCAGATAGTGCGGATTTAACGTATTTTATAACCGTTACATGGGGAACATAAATTTAAGGCAGATTGCTATTAGCAATTTTCACATAATTTACAATTGCAATCAATTTCTTTCAAAACTATAATCTAAATGATTGCAAGTTGCATCTTTTACGATCAAAACAGATTCCAATATTAGGTATATTGTGCAAATCCAATTCAATTTGATTTGAGTTATTCAGTTTTAGATACATTTATATTTCTGTGTTCGTATGGAATAGGAGTTTATGTCGGGAAGCTGTCTTTAGTATAATCCGGCATTCCCTTTATTATTTACAACACAAGGAATTTTTCGATGACCCTTAACAAGAATATGGACTTGCTAGTATCGGAAATATTTCTTGCACGTTTATTTGCCAAAATTTCTTCAAAGGCTCGGCGCCAGTGAGGGTATGCTGCGAATGCCGCATTATACTAAAACCAGCCTTTTGACATAAGCTACTATTCCATACGAGTGAGGCACGTGCGAAATGTGGATTTTCCCAGTTGCAGTACTGCAGTAACTTGACACCTGCCTCACCAACAGCTCTGCCCTCTATTAGCTTCTTAATTTAACTGCAAATAAAAGATGGAAATTTAAGAAAAATTACTATCTCAACGTTTCACTTGTAGCGTTTCACTCTTGTAGTATATTGACTATCAAGCACCAGAAAATTTCCATCACGCATTCCATATGCCACCGATTGTCGTGGATCAATTAAAATACTGTCATCACAGCTTTTAGATACTCCAGCAACTGGTGTGTCTATGGCGGAGTTATGTGGAGCTGTTGCATGACTAAAATCAATTTGGACTCTTTGAGAACTGGCTTATTTGTTGCGAAAGTTATTGGCATCAAATGTATGCAAATTAGATTTCCAAACGAGCAACTGTTGAATATTGGGGAAAAATGTATATTATATACTTTTTTCACACACAAAGCAGAAATTACCTGTCGATCCTCGCCCGCGGAAGCAAAATGTCTACCATGTGGAGAAAGCGACGGCGCAAACTTTGTCAGTATGGCCAGTTATACTATGTCTCCATTGAGAGATTTATCCATTAAGATTTAATAAATCCAGTTGCTAAATCACAACCGTCTCCATTACCATTACGAGATATGTTTGACGTTCACATTTTTAAATATTTGACGTTTGCTTATGTATGATTTTACAAACACAGTTGCGGACATTGATATACAAACAGGTAAAAGGAAGGTACCAAGCGGAATTTCATTATATGAATTCTGAATATTATTGGCTTCTTATTCGTGATAAATATGTATGTATAATATATAGTTTGGAAAGTATAAAGAATGGTACCATATTCCGAATCATTTTCCCGAATTTAAGAAAAATTATCAAAACGGTAAAAAACATTTGCG
>NW_016157542.1:76070-82330 GCF_001687245.7 Rhagoletis zephyria
CAATTCGTAATATTTGTTATTTCTTTTCCTTGATTTGTTTCTTTTCATCAGAAATTGCGCTCAAATTAAATGCAAATACAGAAAACGTGCCCAATAAATAAAAAAAATGTGATTAGTATTGCCATAATGCAACCCTGCTGCGAGGTTGCAAAATGTAGACGCGTACCTTTGATACCTTTGAGTGTGACAAAATGTAGACGGCGTCGTTTTCCAATTTTGTATGGGAAACAACAACACCACAGATTTTACGGTTAGAAAACGTCTACATTTTGAGACACTATTTGGAACGAACTGTGAACACCCCAAGTATAAGTGTATAATTTTCCCGTCCATTTTGACCTGGTTCCGCTAAAGTGCACTACTTCCGTGTATAAATTAGTCGACCTTCTAATAAATCAAGCAATGTTATTGGGCACGTTCAGAAGGCGCAACAGCTCAGTAACTGTTGCGATTGCACCTTCTGAACGCGTTGTTTTGCACTTCTGATCAACTGAACAGTTGCGTGGTAGATAATCGTAATATTTTTATGATCATTTGAGACAACATGTTGTGTGTTTTGAATTTGACAGCTAATGTATCAAGCCGTTCAGAAGGCGCATTATGATCACTGATTTTATTTAGCAACGGTTGCGCTCAACTCCTGCGCCTTCTGAACCTACCCATTGTATCGTCATCGCCGCCAGTCACCAAGAAATTTCCACCTGGGTGAAATGCAACATCATTCTCCGGCGACGAATGCACTGGATACAACTGTATTAGCTCGCCTTCGGCTATGTCAAATATCTTAACGCGGTTACAACTTTATGCTAAAGCCACCAAATTACCATCTGGATGCCATGCCAGCTGTCGTCACCTCTTCCCCGGGTGAACGTTCGCACACATTCGCCTGATTGTAATATGATTGTTTCTAATGTCGAAATCAAAAGGAAATTTTATAAATAGCATTTTTAAAAAACAATCATCTAATATTTTCCAAGTTTTTGGGCATATATGTTACCATTTGAACAACAAATAGCACTAAGTTTTATGGACTATTTAATGCAACTCATGTCAAAAAGGCACAGTTTTGACCAAAATAAGGAACTCTAAAAATCAGACGATCGCAGCTGTGGCCCAGGATGACGTCTATTACTAAGATATCTCACTTGTATTTGTATACAATGCTCCTGATGTTTCCACTCGTTACAATTATAACGTGTTGTCTCTTCTTATATACTACGTCTATACGAACGTCTTATTTGCAAATAACAATTTGCAAAATGGTAAACTTTGCCGAATAAAGGGTGGGCTTTAGATTGGTAACCCCGAAGTACAGCATTAAGGAAAATATGGGAGGTAGAGGGGGGGTCTAATAGTTCCCTGTATGAAGTTTCAAAGCGCGCAACCTTCTACTTTTTAAGGAATTTGTTATTAAACTTTGTAATTTTAACCAACTTGTATGGCACTATTTTACAATATATGATGCACTTTCCACTAAATTTACAGGTTATTTACACTCAATATATGCGCAGTTAGAATGTGCACGTTCAAACAAATAAATACTTTTAGTATATTACAGCTTTTTTTATCAAAAATTGATTGTTGTTTAATTTTATGAGAGTACATGCAGAATATGTGCAAATGGCAGCAGGACTGTGTTGCCATATCTAAAAAACCAAGAGAGTCAGGCTAAAAGGGGTGTACAAAATACATTAAAAGCATTATATATATTCGTAATGAGAGTCGGAGTACATGAAATTTGAATACGATATTCTTCCCCCTTCATGCTGGCTCTTGATGTTACCCCTTATCTACCACCTAAATGTGTCAAGCCGACTCCTAAGTGAGAAAGGCTCCTGGGAGCCACTGTGCCCATCTCTGGTCTAAAGGACGTTCAACAGAAACATTTTAGTGGTATTCACCAAGGTGAGCAAGTGGCCTGGCAGTTGACAAGTCTCGTTGCTAGATCTGATCGACTCTTTTGCCAGAGTGCTAGGCCACTTGCTCAATTTGGTAAATACCACTAATGTTTTCCAGACTTGTCCCACTAACTTACTACAGATGGTTGGTGCTTTTCTGCAAAATTAGATGCCAGTGTGACGATTTTGGTATCTCTCCAAGCGGGAACAGCTACGCCAACCGCATTGCAGTTACCGACGTATTCTATTGACATTTCTCGTGGTTATTGTTTACTTTCTCATCTGGAAGCTTGCAGCTGGAAATACGGGTTTTTCTTAGAGTTTCTAAAGCCAAAATGCCGCGACTGCACAAGTACTCAATGAGCGGGATCGAAGTGCCGTAATTATCGGAAAACAGCCGGTAGTTCTGATAGGTCAGCACATCACATATTAGTCATAGGCACACGATAAAACGTATTTTTAGGTGCTGCGGAACTATGTAGTACTAGGAGAATCGGACACCAGATTTAGATCCGTTTCAGTACTAATGATCTGAGCACTGGTGGATGTAGTTTCTGAGGTGCTGGTATACTGTACATAATTTTCCAAGGTGAAACCTCTAGGTCCTCATCAGAACTGTCATGCTCATTCGGGTCGAGGTAATACGTTGGATCGGCGACATCGTCGTCAGAAGAAAAGTCAAGGCCATTTTCACTATCTTCCCATTCTACTAGTATAATTTCCAGGCCCTGAGCAGTGAAATTATGCAATGAACGACTCATTATGATCCCCAAAAAGAAGCATTCAAATTCAAAAGTAACACTAAGAATGTATACCAGAATGCGCAATGTTGCATCTATGCAACAAAAAAAAAAAACAGTAAAAAAAAAATAAAAAGAAACGGCTCTGCTAAAAAAAAAATTTTGACTATTGAAATACATCCTCTTATCTTTAACTCACACCAATTTCAACAACGAAATATCTGTATTTCAGGAATAAATCGTTTATCGTAAACGAATTCTAAGGGCGCGAAACTGGTGTGTGCTCACACGCCGCTTCAATGAAACACAAACATAAATTTAGCCACCCTGTCAGCTGGTTTGTTTCTAATGCAGCATTTTTGCTGCATTTAAAATGCAACATTTAGCACTTTCGAACATATGTTTTCGAAAAGCGTTCATGCTATCGCATTTAGCAAATGTACGAGTTCGAAATCGTATGCTTTTGACAAAGAGACGTGTTCCAGGCGCTTATTCAGATCCGTATCTATTACGATAAAATCTCACGGAAAAGATAATGTGCAAAAATCCCTACTGAAAAGGAAAAAATAAATTCTAAACCGAAAATTCAATACAAAAACTTGAATTGTTTTAACCATAACCAAACATGTTTGTGTATATATTCATTTGTCGGTGCTGTCAATTAAAATTTCCTCACTTAATTAGGAAACAAAACAAACAGAGTTGATCACAAATTAATCCAGATTTCTAACAGCATCATATCGATGTTGAATTTGCGTAACTTGTCTTTATCCAAATAATGTAAAATAATAAATGAAATCTCGATCGGCGATCACTGAAACGCAGCTAGCGACTGTATACTCGAAAAAGCAATGTTGCCACTTTTTCTCATTAAACCATGTTCGAATCGTGAAAATTTTGGAAGATCACAGGGTTGCATTTAGCATTTAGATTATAAATGCAAAAATGCAGTGGCATTTAGTTGCATTTAGGTGACGAATTTTGTATGGATAAATGTACATTTAGGGCCGGTTACTCAATGTCTGGTTAACACTAATCTGCGGTTAAATATCGTTATCGACGTCTTCGGCTCCATACATATAACATTGTGTCAGTAACGTCGATAACGATGTTTTACCTGTAGTTAGTGTTAACCAGACATTGAGTAACCGGCCCCTAGTTCAGCGTTTAGAGCTAAATGCGCTAAATGTGCTTTCACGCGTAAGCAAAAACAGCCCATTACCCGTTAGAATGCTTTGTTGCTGATGTACAACACTGCGTATAGTCAGTCTAACGGCAATGTCTATAATTTTGCTTCTCTTTGAATGGTATGTTGCAGAAGTACAACACGGCGCCATAAAGGGTTAATTCCGTACTCGGGGGTTACCATTCTAAAATTTTCCCCGTATAAACGCGGAGTTAATTTTTTATTTGCAAATAACTAAATCACGCGATTAGTGATACTATTTGCAAATAAGCGCAAGACGCCGCCATTCTAAGGTTTATTTTCTTTTTCAATGTTCAGCTTATTGCCTTTTTATAATCAAGACGTTGCCATTTTTAATTTTATTTTCTTTTTCGATGGTCATACTATTGCCTTTTTATAATCAGGCAATATTAAATAAAAATTTTTCACAGTCGAATAAACAGTAGTGGTATTCATCTAAACCGATAACTTTATCAAGCAGATAATCTTATAAGTTTATGCACTCTGTTACATGAACGACCCACACTCTCTTTTTCGTTTACACATTCGNGCAGAATGTCTGGTTGTGTATGAATTCATTTATCACGGCTACCAAACTTTGCGAATTATCAGTGAAACAAAACAAACAGACGGGATAATAATTGAACCAGATCTCTATCAGGATCATATCGTTGTTGAATTTGCGTGCAAAATTTGTATGCGGATCCCGATTATTGCCTAAGAAAACATAGCTAGAGTTGCGACAGAGTTGCATTGTCTTCAGTTTATCAAGTTTATTCAGTGAAATCGCTGGATAAATTTATCAGAAATGTGTAAAGAGTTTCCATACAAATTTTGACAGTTCATTTATAAGGTTTACACAATTATAAGTTTATACAGTTTACAATGCATTTATAAGGTTTGATGAATACCCTTAGTGAGTTAGGTATTTGCAAATTATCTTTATTTGCAAATAGCTTACGTATAAACGTGGTAATAGATTTATACCATGTTCTGACCGACATCGAAAACATGTTTTCGCTGGTAAAACTGGTTTTCGACCTAAAACCTGTGTTTTCGTCCATGTAAAATCTGTCAAACGAAAACTAGTTTTCGCTGAAAACCACTTGAAAACTCACGTTCCATTCATTCCAATCGGTGTCTGCACTAGTTTTTTTGATTATTTATCGAAGTGGAAGACATATTTTATCATCTTTAATGCGTCATTTCGGATTTATTCTTAATTGGCCGGCCAAAATAAAGTAAGCATGGAAGTAAAAGGTTGTTAATGAAAAGAAATTGAAGGAAAAGTATTTTGGTTTCGTTTTTGTGTAGCAAAACTGTAAATAAAGAATGAAAGAAATATCAACGAAAACACCAACAGTCGGTGTGAACAGCCTTCAGCTCACAATCCCAAAACTCGTTTTCAAGGTGTTTTCGTTGTCGGTCAGAACATGGTATTACGTTCTTTGTGCAATATCAGAAAATCTAGCTCTCAGAATCGATTTTCTATCGATTCCGAAAATTTAGTATCGATTCTCTAAAATCGATTATTTTGAGAAAATCTTCTATTCCGGAGTGGAATCGGAATCGATACTAGTATTTCATCTGCCAAACTACTCAATTCACAAAAACGGTACCTATATCAATGTTGTGATGAAACCTGTGAAAGGGAATGTAATCCTATGTTATCAATCTGAGACATTCTATTCAGCATGCCGTTTCGAAATAAATTGGATGGACGGAGACAAAGTTTATACAAAGTGTTAACTAATGATCAGCCAGTATGCGTGACTTTACCGTGGTACAAAAGCAATGCGATAAGAAAGATCTTCCTAATATTTGTTGCTATTTGTTTGCTTGTGTATGTTCTTTGGGATACTTTTACTCTAAACATTAAACATCCTTCCGAAAGCGTTTTGTCAGGTAAATATTTGTACATTTGCACTAAAGGGGGGTCTATGTAAAGTTTGAAATCGCGGAACCTTATCGTTTTAAAGTAATTCGTTATTAAAGTTAGTAATTTTAACCAACTTGTATGGGACTATTTTACAATATATAAAGCACTTTCCACTAAATTTACACGTTATTTACACTCGATATATGTGCAGTTAGAGTGTGCACGATCAAACAAATAAATACTTTTAGTATATTACAGCTTTTTATGAAAAATTGATAGTTGTTTAATTATTATGAGAGTACATACAGAATATGTGCAAATAGCAGTAGGGCTGTGGTGCCACCATGATGCAATATTAGTTGCGTTCCAGCAGCAGCACAAATAGCAGGTTTTGCAGGATTTTACAGGGACAGCTGTTTTCGCCATTAAACCTTATTGTGGCGAATACTGCGGCAACACAAAGCGAACAACGAGAAATAGGCAGAATGTTCGAGGAATGACGTAGAATGTTCCACAAAGAGAAACGTCAAGTTGGATGAACACTGCGAACAGCGAGA
>NW_016157542.1:87603-89523 GCF_001687245.7 Rhagoletis zephyria
ACATCACCATAGTCAGCGCTGGTCTGATAAACAGCATAACATGGCGACCTATGCTGACTTTAGCATCAGACCACCTACCCATAGTCATCTCGATAGATAAACCAACCGACTTTGCCTCCGCCAGACCTATATCAACTTTTCTAAAGCTGATTGGAACGGTTACGCGGAGTTTACTTAAAACACCTTCACAGCGCTTCCCACACCAACCGACGTCCATCTCGGTGATCGTAAGTTCCGCAGGTCTGTCACTGCTTGTTGTTGTTGTTGGAGCGGCTACAACAACCCCGCCCAGGACGGTTGGTATCTCAGTCGTTGTCGTCAAGTTCCACTAACGGCAACCCTAGGAAGCGTGCAGCTTCTGTGGGGTTTGTCCACAGGGACAAGGCCGTTAGGGTTGTCGGGTTTTCCGGGCATGCGAAGAGATGTTTCGAGTCATGTGGGGTCTCTCCGCATGCCGGACATTCATTAGGCACATCCTCATTCAGCCTACTCAGGTAGGAGTTTAACCTGCTGCAGTAGCCGGAGCGAAGTTGTGCGAGTGTAGTGCGTGTCTCCCGAGGCAGATGAAGCTCCGTCTCGTCTATGTCCGGGGGTGGTATGCCTAGAACGGCATTCACAGGTCTAGAGTCTACATAACTCGAGACTGAGTCCCTGTGAATGCCGTTCAGGGCCCTGCGGTAAGCAGTCGGGTCCAGAGGTTGCTTGATGAACCTCCGGACTTCGTCCGTCAGTTCATATACATAGATGCCTCCTGACGTGTCTAGGCGAGGGCTCCTCTGCAACCAGTTGTCTGCTTGGGTGGCCACTTCTGTGGCTCCCGATCAGGAACTGCTTGCAGAGCATTATATTATGCTCCTTTACTGGGAGCATTTGCGCCTCGCCGTGCAGGTGGTGTTCAGGCGACATCAAGAGGCATCCCGTCGCTGTCCTCAGTGCGGTGTTTTGTACAGTCTGTAGCTTCGTCCACTGCGTCCTACTAGTCCCTGGCGACCACACTGGCGCTGCGTAGTTCAAAACCGGCCGGCCTATTGCCTTGTATGTTGCCAGCAACGTTTCTTTGTCTTTGCCCCAAGTACTGCCGGCTAGCGACTTGAGGACCTTGTTGCGGCTCTGTACTTTATTGACAATAGCGGTTGCGTGCGCAGAGAAGGAGAGCAGGCTGTCGAATGTTACTCCGAGTATTTTGGAATTATTCACCGTCGGAATTGGTGTGTCATCGACGTAAACTCCCAGCGGTAGCCTGACCTCCTTCGTCCAGGTTGTGAACAGGGTCGCGGAGGATTTCGTAGGGGCGAGGGCTAGACACTTTGCAGTGAAGAAGCGAGAAAGTTCGGAGAGATACCCATTTACTTTCGAACACAGGTCATCAATTCCATTCCCAGTCGCCATGATCGAGCAATCGTCGGCATAAGAGACAATCGAGACTCCCTCTGGTGGTTGAGGGAGCTTTGAAATGTAAAAGTTTATGGCATTTATTGTGCGATGCCTAATAATAACTTTTATTTAATCGGATTTAACTTACAAGGTAGTTGCTTTATTTGGTGGTGTCACAAAACGGAAAGAAAAGAAAATTCTACATAATGACAGATCGCTTTTTCGCGGTGCTGCCAGACGGTTTAATCCATGGTAAAATAATAAGTGTTGCCATTCTTCGGACAATGATGCTGCCGTCTGGTTTTGGGTGTGTTCACCTACTAAACCGCCACAACCAGCCCCCTTCCAGTATGTGTGGGTTTACAGACACAGACGACTAGGAAATCGAACATTCCCATGACAGCCGGTTCTACGTACCGGAATGACTCGGGTTTCACCCGACCAAGGGCTGTTGTTTCGGCGATCAAACCCCGTCTAGATCGGCGATACCCATTAACCATTATCCGTCCATGGAGCAATACCTTGCAGCCGGATTGCTCCGCATCC
>NW_016157542.1:89623-118365 GCF_001687245.7 Rhagoletis zephyria
GTACTTTTCGTTGGGGTTCATTTCGACGTATTTCGCACATGTTACTATCCGGTGATCTTTTTTACATATTCCGCATGCAACATGTCGGTGTGGGTGGTGTGAACGTTTTCTGGAGTGTGTGATAGTGTGTCGATCGGTGCGATGTATGCCACCTTCTCTCTCTTCACGGATGGGTGAAAGGGTCGCATGGAATCTTCGAAAGCGGGCTGCTAAAACTCTCTCGTCCGAGAGTGGGGTGATACTGCGGGTTACGCTCGAAGCTGGACTACCACGTTGACTGTTGAGGTGTTGCGATCAGTGTTGCCGTTTTAGCCCTTTGGTGGCTAGATTTAGCTACCACATAATTTTTTGGCCACATAATTTAAAATTGCTCCTAGCCCTTTTTTAGCTTTTTGGAGAATTTATTCAAACTTGGCATGAAAAAGTTGTATATACTTAATTTGATCTAATTTTTAGACTAAGAAATACTGATATATATACATATATGTATTGTATATTCCTTACGTTTTTATACATACATACCGCAAAAGTTTTAGGGCTGTTAACTTATCTATTAACGATTTAACTATAGTTTAAAATAGATAAGTTTAAGGCCCTTAATATACTTAACTTGTTAAATGGCCCATGAAGTCGATTAACCGCGTGTGTTCTTGTGGTGTGATTGTACCAGCTGCTGGTGCGACTTCAAAAACTATTCGAAGATTTTATGATTGTACCAGCATGTTGGTGTCGTGGGTGGTGAAATTAGCTAAATTTTCTAAGTTAAAAGTATTTTGGAGGAAATTTATTGCACTATATGAGTCAAAGCAGTGTTTGTGGGAGATTAATAGCGTTTTCTTTTCTCGAAATAATGTTGCATTTATTCTGCCCTGCGCCAGGGCTGTCAAGTTTTCGTGTTCTTTTCTCAGCATCTTCACATGCATGTTGCGTGCTCTTTCTTTAAAATGATAATAGTTGCGTTCGATAACAAAATTAGCCAACACCAGCCAACAATCAAAATCAAGAGAGTAAGCGAAAATTCTCTCCCAAAGAGGAAAAAGCAGAAAAGTAAACGAACAGGAAATTAGCCATTACTTGCAAAAATCGGAAAAAGAAGACACACCAGCTGACTTTGTTTATGTTTTATTTGTAAACAAACTGAAATTCATGTTGCCTCCATAGAAGAAAAAAGGAAAGTGAACGTTCAATGTTCGCCAGGAACATTTCTAAAAGTAAAAACTAGTTGGCGCTATCATAAAGTCACATAGCAGGCATCCAAAAAGCATATAAATACCAAAACTCGGAAAATGCAATTTTGTTTGTTTACAAAAATTGCTACCATATGTTTTGTGATCATATGTTTTCGTGTTGGATAATTTTTAATGACTAAAATTTTGCCAGTACAAAATGAACGCTTCTCTTGCATCAAAATGAACGCTTGCACTCTCAATTTTTGTGTGTTGGATAATTTTTTGTTGTTATCGAACGCCATCCAGTAAAAATTTGGAAAAGCTATTACACATTTTTGACTTGTCGAACGCACCTAATGTTGCCACATAAGAAGGTGACATTTTTTTGCGAGAAAAGAAAACGCCATAAGTTCCCGATATTGCAGTTGTGATAAAAAAAAAACAAACAATGTTTAACAAAATGGTAGAAAAGTTATGAAATTTCGGCTCTAATCATTTCGATCTTTCTTCGACCTCATTTGTAAAGAAACAAATATTGTACCAGCATGCTGGTAAGTTATATGCTTCGAGCCTGACGGTACAATCACTTGATGAAGCCAGCAAACTGGTGTCGTATATTTCCCTTTTTATACAAAAAGGTTTTTGGTTGGATAAAATATTAGCTTTTTTTCCATAGTTCACTGGTTTTCTATGCCAATTCTTATTGAAAATGTTTGCGTGTATACTTATATATGTATATGTAAGTAAAAAATTTTAGCTACCATTTTTGCCACAACGACTTTGTTTTAGCTCTTTTTTAGCCCTTTTTTTAAAGGAATTTGGCTACCACTAAAAATGATTGGCGGCAACACTGGTTGCGATGCAGTTTTGTGAGCCATTATACTATAAAAAAGGAACTTATTAATTATCGGGTAATATAACAACTTTTGTGATAGGACGGGTTATTGAGCCTTGAGCAGTTCGAATGTCGACCACTCGGATTCTGTTATCAGAGCCGGAATAGGTCTTTTCAACTCGGCCTAGTTTCCATTCGTTAGGGGATAAATTTTCATTTCGAATGGCCACTAAGTCGTTGACTTCGATATTACGTTGGGGGTACTTCCACCTATAGCGTTTGTGAGACTCCTTTAAATACTCTTCTTTCCATCTTTTGCAGAAGTGTTGATGGAGAATCTTTAATTTTTGCCATCGATTTTCACCGCTTAGGTTTGCATCTTCTAAGTTGGGTTCAGCAGGTGTTAATAATGGGGTACCTATAAGAAAATGTCCTGGGGTTAAGGGTTCTAAGTTTGCTGGGTCATCGCTTGAAGGGCTGAGGGGACGAGAATTCGAACAACTCTCAATTCAGGTGGGTTTGTAAACTTTTTACTCCTGCTTCCCATAATCCGCCCATGTGTGGAGCTCCTGGAGGGTTGAAGTGCCAATTGATGTTTTGATGTCCAAAACTAGCTGTTACTTGAGTTTTTAGTGTATTTAGAAATCCTCGCCGGACTTTGGCCAGTAGCTGAGAAGCTCCTACGAAGTTCGTTCAATTATCGGAGCAGAGATCGGCGGGACATCCACGCCTGGAGAAGAAACGTGCAAATGCTGCAATAAATGCTTGTGTGGTGAGGTCGCTAACGGGTTCGAGATGGATTGCCTTTGTCGCGAAGCACACAAATACACATATATAGCCTTTGGTAATGAGGCATGCTCTTCCGGTGTAGTTTTTAATACTATATGGTCCGGCGAAATCTATGCCTGTAGCTGCAAACGGACGGGTTAAGGTAGTCCTTTCAGCTGGGAGTGCTACCATGAGTTGCGTTTGATGTGCCTTCTTATGTAAAACACACGTTTTACACTTGTGGATAATTGTTTTAATAAGGACGTTCAACCTGGGTATCCAAAACTCTGTTCGTATGAGCCGGAGAACCAGTTGATTTCCTCCGTGTAGGGTGACTGAATGGGTAAACTCTGTTAGTAGCTGTGCTATGCGACTATTATATGGTAATAGAATCGGATGTCTCTCATTATATGACAATGCCGCTGAATTGCTTAGCCGTCCGTCCACTCGCATTACTCCACTGGGGTCGATTTAGGGGTTTAATGTTAATAACGAACTTTTCTTGGATATTGTATTCTTTTGGATCAAAGCGGCATATTCCTCTTGGAAATGTATTTTTTGGGTGAGAATTATCAGTCTGGTGCGAGTGGATTTGAACTCGTTCGTTGTTACTTCTTGAGTTGGGTACTGTGTATCGCGTCTCCTGGGTGACGCATTTGCACAAAATCTAAATAGATATGCAATGACACGAACGGCCCTGGGTAGTGAAGATAATCTTTCTAAAACATTTTCGTGGGGTGTCGTTATGAATGTCCTGAGTGTTTTAAGTTCACGAGTAGTACTGAAGACTTTCTGGGTTGTTGGCCAGTGCTCTTTGTCCGGGTCCGTGCCACCGGAGTTCGTTTTTCAAAAGTTCTGTGGGTGAACATCCGCGGCTTGCTAAGTCCGCTGGATTATCATGACTATCGACGTGATACCACTGATCCACGCCAACATTTTCTGTCATTGTTACGACTCTGTGAAATGAAGGTATTCCAGGAACATGCGGGTTTGTTTAGCCATGAAAGGACTATGGTCGAGTCCGTCCAAAAATACCTACAATATTGGGCTAAATTTAATTGAGGGAGGGTAGAATAAACAAGATTTGCTAACAATACAGCTCCACATAATTCTAATCTGGGTAAAGATAAACTTTTGATTGGGGCAACTCTCGTCTTCGAGACAAGAAGGGTGGTCCAAGTGTCGGATCCAGTCACGACTCGTACGTAAACAGATGCGGCATAGGCTTTCTCAGAAGCGTCAGAAAATCCGTGGAACTCGACAGTAGCGGATGGTATGAAATGGGTCCACCGGGGTATTTCAAATTTGTTCAATATCTCGTAATCGTTTATGAAACTGACCCACCGATGAAGGGTGAGTGGTTTTAAGCTCTCATCCCAGTCTGTTTTGTCAAGCCATATTTGTTGCATAATTATGTTGGCCGTGACTATAATTGGGCTCAACCAGCCAGCGGGGTCGAACAACTTCGCTATCGTCGACAAAACTTCCCGTTTGGTGAATGACGGTTTCTTCTCGATGGGGTTGACGAGGAAGAAAAAGGAGTATTTTCTTGCATTCCATCGAATGCCTAGGGTCTTAGTACTGTTAGCTTCCGATAAATTTAATAATAGCGTATCCAATAAGTGTTCGTTGGGTAATTCTGCTAACACGTTTGGGTCATTGGATGTCCATTTGCGTAGAGCAAATCCTGCGGACTCCAAAGCAGAGATGAGTTCATCTCGTGCTTGTTTGGCACATGGGTTCCTGTTAAAACGTCGTCCACGTACATTTCATTTCGTAAAATGTTAGATGCTAATGGGTGGGTTTCTTGGACATCATCGGCTAGCTTTAAAAGCGTTCGGATTGCTAAGAAAGGGGCGCAGTTTATACCAAATGTAACCGTTTGAAGCTCAAAGTCTTCTATTGGGTCCTCAATGGATTTTCTAAAGAGGATTCTTTGGAATGGGGTGTGTTTTGGGTTTACGAGGATTTGTCGGTACATTTTTTGAATATCCGCGTTGAATACAAATCGAAATAGCCGCCATTTCATAATGAGAGTAACCAGATCCTTTTGTAGAGTGTGTCCAACATGCAATACNAAAGAGTTCGGATTGCTAAGAAAGGGGCGCAGTTTATACCAAATGTAACCGTTTGAAGCTCAAAGTCTTCTATTGGGTCCTCAATGGATTTTCTAAAGAGGATTCTTTGGAATGGGGTGTGTTTTGGGTTTACGAGGATTTGTCGGTACATTTTTTGAATATCCGCGTTGAATACAAATCGAAATAGCCGCCATTTCATAATGAGAGTAACCAGATCCTTTTGTAGAGTGTGTCCAACATGCAATACGTCAGTCAGACTCTTTCGGTTTGATGTAGGGCATGACGCATTAAATACCACACGCAATTTTGTAGTTACTCGGTCGGGTTTGATGACCGCATGATGTAAATAATATGAGGTTGGATCTTCCTCCGGGTTATATTTGACTCTTTTCATGTGGCCAAGTTCTAGATATTCCCCAATTGTTTGATCGTATTCTGCTTTTACTTCGGGTCTTCTTACTAATGATCTTTCATTTCTCAGATATTGAGCCATTGCTATATGTCTAGAATTGCCAATGCCGATGTTATCGTGTTCTTTGAAAGGTAGGGTTACTATATAGCGTCCAGTTGAGTTTCGACGGGTAGTTTTTTGATAGTTTTGTTCACAGAATATATCTGAAATGGAGGCAATGGGTTTTCTTGGAACCTCCTCAACCTCCCAAAACCGTGTGAGTAAATGATCCGGGGTAATTTTATTGAAAAATGATACCACAGTAGATGATTTCTGGTTTTCCGGTAAGGGTCCGGATAGAATCCATCCGAATTCTGTCTCTTGGCGTACCTAAACATTTCGTTGTACACCACTGAGTATTATTTTTGGGTATAGATCGCTACCGATGAGCATGTCGATGGGTCTGGATTTGTGGAAGTGGGGGTCTGCTAACTTAAAACCAAGTTTTTCTATGCTTAGTATTGGGTCGTAAGAGTAGGTGGCTAGATTGTCGATCAAATTCTTCAGGACGAATGCTTGGGGGTTTATTTTGTAGCTTTTTTTAAGCGTCGAATGTAGGATAAGTTCGCAAACTTTTGATGGGATCGCTGAGACCGCATTGTTCAACCCGGTTATTTTAGCTGACATTGCGTAGGTGGGTATATCCAACTTCCTTCGGAATTTTTCGGATATAAATGTGGCTTCTGAACCGGGATCAATTAGAGCTCTTACCCAGTGTAATTGTCCGTTGTGCTCTATTTGAACCATAGCGGTACCTAACAAAGTTTGTTTTTTACTTGTGTTGAGTGGGTTTTGTGTTGTTGTTTCAGTGGACTGTATAGTTGTTGTGTAGACTTGCCTGTTTATATTTGCATTTTGAGGCTCTGAGGGGGTATTTTCATGTTGATCAGGAGTCGCCTCTGAGACTCTTGATTTTTCCGGGGAGGAATTGGGGCGAGAAGCAATGTCTCTGTGCATTAGGGAATTATGCTTTTTATTGCATATTCTGCAAGAATATCTACTTTTGCACTCTCTGATACTGTGCGAGAGAGCTAAGCAATTAAAACAATAACCATGTCTTTTAATAGCGGCAATGCGGGTCTCAACGTTCATCGCTAAAAACTTGGCACATTCACGAATGGAATGTTGTTTTTTACAAATTTTGCAACTCTCCATTTCGAAGGGTTTTCTCGAAGAAGAAGAAGTCGTTTCTCTACCTTTGCGGGAGTTTAAAGAGCTAGGATGATTTTCCGAGATGTTAGCATGGAAAGAATTATACCTTTTTTCATGGGGCTTTTGAGTTCCCACATCCGGACGATTATGTGTGACTGAAGCTTTGAAGTTGCCTACCGATTCTAAAGTTTTGTACTTGTGGGTCAGAAACGGATCGAATGTTATCCACGTGGGTATTGTAGAGTTATCGGTTAATGTATACTCATGCTTCGAGTGTCTGCTTGGGCAGTTTTGAACTGCAAAGGTAAATTAAAATTGGGTCCCAGCTGGTATCTATTCCAAGACTGTTCAAATTTGTCAAGCAATTATTAATCGCTCTTGGAAGGGTTCTTATTGAGCTTCCGGTTTCTTGATTGACCTGGGGTAGGGTAAATAAGGTCTTTAACTGTGAATTTACCTGCATCCTCTTATTTTCATATTGGTCAACAAGATTTTTCCATGCTAGTATAAATCCGTCGTTGGTTAACGGTGTGTTCCTGATTATTTCACGGGCTTCTCCATGGGTCTTCTGGTTCAGGTGGAACAGCTTTTCCACATTGCTGATTCTTGGGTTGTTTATATAGAGAGCTGTAAACATGTCTCTAAATGTGGGCCATGTTACATAATCTCCGCGAAATATGTCCGTATCGCATGGGGGTAGCTGAAGCATGGGTGCACTATCCATCGTTGGCGCCTCTGAATCTCGTGTCTTTATGGGTTGTGACGGGGTCTTAAGTATGTCTATGTCTTTATTAATTGAAGCTAAGCAGCTCAAATATAACTGGTAGCTTTCCCTAAATTTTTCTTTGATTTCGCTTAAATCAAAAGTTTCTCCAGCTTTTGGAGGACTTCCGCGAACGATGTTATAAGACTTCTTTGCATTGTTGTAAAGGGAATCGAGTTCAACTCTTTTTATTTCCAGTGTGTAGATTGACTCATCTTCATTTGGGTTGTAGAGATGGTCTTCAACAAATTCGCATAAATCCGTTGTCGTAATTTTAAAATCCTCCATTTTTCGCAAAATAGGGTTCAAAAAACAATTAATTTAACAAATTTGTATGGGTTCTTCAATATAATTACGCTTTGAGTAGTATGAACTCGAGAATATCGAAATATTATTTTAGAAGTAAAAATTTCTTGTTGGGTTCTCGTAAATTTTCCCTACTGGGTATTCGGTTTATTTTCCTACTGGGTGTTTGGGATTTTTTCCTACTGGGTATTATTTCTATTTTGTCCTAACTGACCTAACAGTTGGTCATCTATCAACAACAATAGCTTAAGTGGGCTTTTATGTGTGTGCACATAAAGGGTGAACACACCAAAACTGCGACACTTTGGGAAGCTTATAACTTACCCAAAACGAATTCAATATTTTGAAATTCAAATACCATAACCTTAGTTGACCATGACCTTAGTTGAACGTAGAAGAATTTTCATTTGAATTTGATTCCTAGTTGAGTTAAAAATGACAACCGAGCTAGAAACGAGACAAACCATTTTGCACGAGTTTATAAATGATCCGGCCTTAAGTACACGTAAAATTGCTAAAAAATTAAAGAGTGCACTATTCGACAGTTTGCAGGGTTTTAATCGGTACAAATAAGGCCTGACAGTTACGAGAAAACCAGGGAGCGGGGGTTAGCATGGTCAAAGTGATCAAGACAGTGCTCGGAAGGTCCTCAGTGCGTTTTCGTGAGATCCGAAGATTTTGTCGCGTTATGTTGAAAAATCCGTACGGAGATCGCAGTTTTTCGTACAAAAGGTAAAGCGGAAAGCTTCATTGAGATGTTCTACAGCTCACACAGCGCCAGACCGAGGCGCAAAGTAGAATGTTACAGCGAAATCCCGCATTCGGAAGTTGTATGAATTCTAAATTAAAAAATACAACTGCATTGTTATGGACTGCGAAACCTACTGCTATAAAAATTCAAAATATATTGCAGGTCAAGATTTTTATACTGCTGCAAGTCGTCAAGATGCCCCTGAAAGTTGTAAGCTGAAAATGAAGTCCAAATTTCCAAAAACCACATGGTTTGGCAAGCTATTTGTTCCTGCGGCCGTAAGAGCAGGCTTTTTTTCCCATTCGGGACAATGAATGATCAAGTTTATCGGGATGAGTGCCTCAAAAGGCGTCTTCTGTCATTTATCAACAGATAAGGAGTAGGCCATCGTTCTAGGCGGGCATGGCAACCTGCCACTATGCCAAGGACACATTGCCGTGGTATAATGCAAATAACATCAATTTTGTACCTCACGACTGCAATCCACCCAATAGCCCAGAGCCACGTCCTATTGGGGAATATTGGTCAATTGTCAAAGGAATCTTGAAGAAAACAGGTGAAAGAGTGAAAATTATTGAAGAGTGCAAAACAAAGTAGTTGTGCGCATCGCGTAATGTCGATGATGCAGTCGTGCAGAACATGATGGCGCGTGTGCGATGAAAATACCGATCACTTGCATATGGAGCAAATAATAACTAATATTTTAACATTTTAATAACATCTAAACTTCCAAGTTATATAATACAAAAAAAAAATAATTTCAAAGCCTTCTAGTTTGTTTCTGGTAGTAATTTCTAAGTGTCGCAGTTTTGGTGTGTTCACCCTTTATGTACATATAAACTTGTAAGTTAATATTTGTCGTCAGCACAAACAATAGCTCGGCTTTGGGCAACTATTAAATTTGAGGTACAAAACGGAATATATGAAAATTGAAGTCTTGCAAATCAATTGAACTTAAAAGGGTTTAAGCACAGAATTTGAGTTTCAATCATGTGAATATTCCGTTTTGCACGTATGTACATATGTATAATAAATAATTATATTGGGTTGGACTTACAAGTTTTTTCCTGGACTTGGACTTGGGTTTTTATGTGTTTGTTGTTGCTGGGTTTTTCAACTGGAAGTTAGTTAGTGTGCGTAGGTATGTGCAATTTGTGTTGTCCAATGCTGGTGACACTTGTGTTTTTGGATAAATCGCTGATTTTATTTTCCAACGATGAGGGGTAATAACTCTTTTTTAATTTTTTTAAATCCTATATTTCACTTGACGCTCTTTGACGGCTCGAAGGACCAAAATGTCGGGGTATGTCGACAAGGAGTTTGTGTATGTATGCCGGTCGCCAAATAAAAGAAAGTGGGTTTTATTATAATTCAGATCAATTTGTATATTTTTGTTAATAATTGTATAAAGTGTTGGTCGAATATAATAAGAGTTACAGTGTGTATATGAATGTGTGTGAGTATATACCTTTGATTTTGTGGATTGATGGTTGATTGTAGCTGTTTTGTTAAAATCGCTGTATACTTCGATGTGTTGAAATTTTATGTTCGCGCGGGCAGTTCTTATTAGAAACTAAAACTTTGGCGCCNTTCAATTTTTATATTTTCCTTAATAATTGTATAAAGTGTTGGTCGGATATAATAAGAGTTAATTGTGATTTTACAGTGTGTATATGAATGTGTGTGAGTATATATTTTAATCTGGATGTAAAAATAGATATTTGTGTCACCTTTGATTTTGTGGGTTGATGGTTGATTGTAGCTGTTTTGTTAAAATCGCTGCATTGAAATTTTATGTTCGCGCGGGCAGTTCTTATTAGAAACTAAAACTTTGGCGCCGTTGTCCATTCCTCCTTTGTCTACGTTTTCGCTTTTGCGAAGTTAGATTACAACGCAGGGATGTATTTGTTCGGAATGAACAAAAGGTATTACATATGTATGTAAAGCTGTGCTCACGAAAATAGTAGTAAAACGTATTGACAGGTTTTGAAAATTTTTTCTTTCCTTACTTAATTTAAATTTTTATTAAAATATAGTTAATTCTATAACAAAAGACAAATGAGTTAAAGTTTCAAACTTTCTAGAAAATTTATAAAAATTGAGAAAATTAAAAAAAAAATTGTAGCTCATTCAGTTTCAGTAGAAGACGTTGCTCGAGTCAGAATCTGTTTGCATATTTTAAGCTACAAATTTGAAACATATTTAGTTGGTGTGCTTATTGAATACAACATTCACATTAAAATGTTGACTAAAAGGTATATTACCGAATTTTCGAGTACGAATGAAATTTAATAGTGTTAAATGTGTATATGCAATGTATGTAAAATTACAGTTAGTCGAACATCAAAAATCAAAGTAAAGCTACATATACCATATCCAAGAGTCGGTAGTTTGCACCTTTTCCAAATATTTAGAACTTACATTGCACCGTATCAGTAGTCGTCTTAAGTTTGAAATACTGACAGCCGATTTCTCAGTGGAAGTTTAATTATAATCAAGAGATTATCTCTTATTGTCATCTTCTCAGTGTACTTAATATATGATTATCTCACCACCATCTTTCATAAGATTTATTAATGGCGAAACCAGCTTTTCCTGTAAATCCTGTAAAACCTGCAAGTCATGAAGTTGGGTTGGGTTGGATCCAAACAGTTTGTTATTTTGCGATATCCTAGGAAATAAAACAATTGCAAGCTGACACCTTTTTGATAATGGTTTAAATTTAATTAATGCTTTCAATCTGCTCACACGTATGAGTTGTCAAAAACCATTGTTTTGAACATGTAAACCTCAAGTAAATGTCAATTACACCAATTTACAATATTATTTCTTAAATGTAAAAATCAGAACAAAATCAGTACAAACTCAAAAAATCAGTAGATTTTGCGTACTGATTTCGGGCTCTTAAAAATCAGTGCAATATAAAAAAAACAGCACTTGTACTGATTAATTCAGCGCATCTGGCCACTCTAACCATAATCTAATCGTCTAATTTGTCATTAATTCTTATAAAATCGTCATGGTCTGGGGTACCTGCTATCCATTTCCAAAGTGTTCCTAATTCATTAATACCTCTCTTTTGTCTGATATGTTTTTGTTTTAGTTGTCCTAATAATGTTTCAATTACTAAAATTTCTGACTCAGTTTCTGAATTTCTGATTTCTAATTCATTGTTATTATTTTCGTCATAACGAACATTGTTATAAAAATTTTGTTTTTACTGTTCTATAATGTTTTCAAAATATGTTAAATTCGTTATATGAAAAATGATCCCGTATTGTTCATAAATTAACACATCTCCGTTTTCAATCAATACACAATCCTGTCGAGTGTAGTATAATGTCGCCGGCTGCTGAGCCAATCAGTGTTGCAAGTATCAGAAGTATCATATTGAAAATCGGGATTTGTAAAAAAATTACGATTTAATATTATCTTTATGTGTAACTCTATCTCTATTATTAATTATTATCTTATTCCCAAAATTTTTTTAAATTGCTGTTTCTTATATCTGTTTCTTTCCCCTACAATGTTTTCATAAACAATTTCTCCTGGCTGGAATTGTTTTTCTATTCTATTCTAATTATGAATCGCAAGGATTTTTTCCTGCACCTGTTTGAGAATATTGGATAAATTTTCATGATTTATTTTATTGTGGAAGACATCTTTCAGCTTGAATTTTGTCACCGAACGTATGGTCAAATTATACTGTTGACCTGCTCTAAAAATTGTTTCTAAATCGCTTAATATATTATATTCTTCCTTTATGCATCTAACAATTTCTATTATTGTCGAATGGACTCTTTCTATCTGTCCATTAGTAGTACTGTGACGTGGATCACAAAAATAAATTTCCACATTTAACCGATTTAAACTGGGGTGTCGTGAAACTTGGTTCATTATCTAACGTCATGCGTTTCAAATCTGGGAAAGCTTGGAGCAATTCCAAAACTTTTTCGTCAATATTTAATTTATTTTCAATATTTTTTAGTAATAAAAATTTTGAGTACGCGTCTATACACGCGTTGAATTTGAAATTTTTGAGCATAAAAAATGTCTATATGCAACTGTTCCCCTTCTTTATCCGGAATCGGTGCTTTACCTATCGGAATCTGTTTAGGATGGCGGTCATATTTATTCTTGTTACAAGTTATACATTTCGCATTTCAGGCCAGTAATATAATTTTTCTATCTGCTTAATATTTATACCTTTCATGAGCATGAAATGGTATTATAACTTTGGTCCGATGTTTGTATGTACCAGAACAAAAAGAGATAGACCCATGAAAATGTATACTTATATGATCAGAACGTCGAGCTGAGTTGATTTAGCCATGTCCGTCTGTCCGTCTGTCCGTCTGTCCGTCTGTTTGTATGCAATCTAGTCTCTCAGTTTTCGAGATATCCGGATCAAATTTGGTAGGTGGGTGTATTTTTATAATGTATTAATCATTTGTCGGAACCGGAAGAATCGGACCACATACATATAGTCCATACAACTGATTGTTCAGATATGAGATTTTTCATTATAACTTCTCCATTTATGCAGCTACGAACATGAAATTTTGCAATACTTGCACCCATTATCAACAGAATACTTACAGTGAAAATTACAAAGATCGGGTCACTATAACCTATAGCTCCCATACAACTGATTGTTCAGATATAAAATTTTGCGTTATAACTCCTCCATTTATATAGCTAGGAACATGAAATTCCGCACTGTTTTCAATAATTATCAACAGAAAACTTACAGTGAAAATTAAAAAGATCGGGTAACTATAACCTATAGCTCCCATACAACTGATTGTTCAGATATGAGATTTTTCGTTATAATTCATCCATTTATGTAGCTAGGACCATGAAATTTCGCGCTGTTTTCACTCATTATCAACAGAAGACTTACAGCGAAAATAACAAAGATCGGGTCACTATAACCTGCAGCCCCCATACAACTGATTGTTCAGATATGAGGTCTTTTATCATAACTCCTCCATTTATGCAGCTAGGAACATGAAATTTCGCACCATTTTCACTCATTATTAACAGAATACTTGCAGTGAAAACAGCAAGGATCGGATGACTACAACATATATCTTCCATACATCTGATTGTTCAGATATGGGATTTTACTGTAAAACTCCTTTATTTGAATAATAATACAAAGTCTACTGAGAAAATCGTCAAAATCTATGCTGTATAAGCTTTATCTCCTATAGCACTGATTGTTAAGATACCAGTTTTTGCCATATATCTCCTTTATGTACGAAACTAAACCCAATAAATTGTGTTACCGGTTTACATACCGATCACATAGCGGTGAAAATCACTTAGATTGGTGTCATATAAAGTATATCTTCCATACCTCTGATTGTTTAGATGCGATTTTTTATATAAGTATGTAACTCCTCTATCGATGTATGCAGATGTATTCAAAAGCAGTAATCTGTCAAAGTAAAATTTGCAGATGTTCATGAAAGGTATGAAGCCTTCGGCATAGCCGAAGACAGCGCTGCTCTTACTTGTTTTTACATGGTTTTGATGCGCTCTGTTATGGCTTTGTTGAATTATACCATCGATCGTCTCTGTTAGGAACGTCCGTAGGAAATAGTATGGAATACATAAATTAGTTCTGGAATGCTTCCTTAAGAGGTCTTTGTATTTCTTACATATCTTCAACAGTACAATGAATCGCTGTTACCAAGTTAGGTCTTATATATTCTTTTGAGAAGATTTTCAACTGTGTCGTATTCAATCAAATGTCTCCTATTTCCAAAATTTTGGATTTGTTCATGAATCGTGAACCTGTTTTTACTTAAAATTATTTGTTGTTTGAACTGATTTAAAGGTTTTTTCGTTTCCTCTATAAAAAAAATTATCGCTACTTTGAGCAGAATGCTGTGATTCGTCATCTTGATAAATTGTTGAATTCAAGGCGTGATAGTGTATCAGCTACAATATTTCGTCACTAGACACGAATAAAGGCGCAAGCTCAAAGGTTGACGGCGAAAAATAACACATAAAAAAACTTCAGCGTCAAAGACTCTTAACATACTTCGCCGAAGTTTTTCATATGCATCTTTTTTCGCAAAATTTTTTTGACGCGCCTTTTTTCGCCGTCAAAACACTAGCGCGCCTTTATTTGTGTGTAGTGACGATTTGTTTTACCTGGCTGATACAAAAATTTTGGAGAAAATTCTTCGATAAACGCAGGCCACCTATTCATTTTGGAATTTGGGTTGCGGGTGGACAATACAAATGTTAATTGTTGATGATCTGTATGAATTTCAAGATTTGTCACACCATACAAATAGTTATAAAGATTTTTTAATGCCTATACAATGGCGTATAGCTCTTTTAGTGGCATAGTTTCTTTCTGTTTTGTTAAGAGTTCTAGAAATAAACGTAATTAGTTTATTTTCTTGAGAAAGCACTGCCTATTGCAACGTTAGATGCGTCGGTAGTAAACACAAATTTTTTTGAATAATCTGGTTGCGTCAATTCCATTTATGACGCCAAATTTTCCTTTAGCTCATTAAAAGCGGATATGCCTGCTTCATCAATTTCAATTAATACTTTGCCAAGGCTTTGCAATCGCCGCGTAATCCTTAACGAATTTGCGATAATAACCTGTGATGCCCAAAAATCCTCTTAATTTCCGTATACTTTTGGGTAGCGGATAATTAAGCATTAACTCAATTTGATGTGGATCTGTTTTGACCGTATCTTGGGCTATAATGTAACCCAAAAATTCTATTTCGGTTTTGAAAAAATTTGATTTTCAAGTGAGATTTATATATCATATAAGCTTTTCTCAGTATTCCAATTATTAATTCCAAATCTTCTATGTGTTGGTTTAAACTTTCTGAAAAAATAATTATATCGTCCATATAAACATGACATATTTTCCCAATTTGATTGCGCAATATATCGTTCTGGGAGCATTTTTAGAACCGACAGGCATGCGCATGAACTCATATCCGACAGCGTCGCCACAGACAAACTTTTGTTCCTACCAAAATTTCCCACCATAACCTACCAAAACCTACCAAAAATTTTTTTGAGTTTTAATATTTTTTTTGCAATGTCAAATTTATGAAAACATAGCTAACATAACCCTTAGTGAAACTAAAAGACAGCTAGTAAAATAAAAAATATAAAATTAATTGCGTATAACGATTCATTTTACTGTACAGACTTGCCCAAATTTATGTCACTTTACACATACATACACATCAACCCTAGATACGAATTAAGACGCGAGCTCAAAAGTTGACAGCTAAAAAAGACGCGTAAAAAAATGTCGGCGAAGAAAGACTCTTAACATAGGTGACGGCAAGAAATCCGCGTTTACCTCTTTGACGGCGAAGAAAGATCCATAAACTTACGTTCGCGGTCAACAACGTTTGCGAGTTTAACAGCATACGAATTCCCAAAGAGTTTTTGATGTTGAATCCATGTTCACGCGTCTTTTTCCTCAAATATTTTCACGTTTTTTGTTCGTCGTCAAAACACCCGAGTGTCTTTATTCGTGTCTAGTGACGATATTNTCCGCGTTTACCTCTTTGACGGCGAAGAAAGATCCATAAACTTACGTTCGCGGTCAACAACGTTTGCGAGTTTAACAGCATACGAATTCCCAAAGAGTTTTTGATGTTGAATCCATGTTCACGCGTCTTTTTCCTCAAATATTTTCACGTTTTTTGTTCGTCGTCAAAACACCCGAGTGTCTTTATTCGTGTCTAGTGACGATATTATTATTATTATTATTACGTCGGAGATACCCGCGCTGCGACCTAAGAATATATATTGTGCTAAATCCGAATTGTAATCACTCCAACCTTAGTCTATTTAAAAAGCTCAGCACTTTGGATGAAGCCATGTTCCAAACTTTAGATGGAGAAGAGAATAGTTGTCCAAGGTGTATCAATCTACGGTTCATACTTCGTGGATAGGCACATAGAATTTACTCTGGGGTTTCCTTCACCAGCCCACAATACCTACAGTCCATCTCTACAGAAAGACCCATTTAATTCAAACGGTACGTTAACTTGCAGGGTGCTGTCAGGTTGCCTGTAAGAGTTATAAGTTCAAGGTGTCTTTCGGAGTTCCTTCTGGAAAGAGTTATGAATCTCTTTGATTTTNACCCTAGATACGAATTAAGACGCGAGCTCAAAAGTTGACAGCTAAAAAAGACGCGTAAAAAAATGTCGGCGAAGAAAGACTCTTAACATAGGTGACGGCAAGAAATCCGCGTTTACCTCTTTGACGGCGAAGAAAGATCCATAAACTTACGTTCGCGGTCAACAACGTTTGCGAGTTTAACAGCATACGAATTCCCAAAGAGTTTTTGATGTTGAATCCATGTTCACGCGTCTTTTTCCTCAAATATTTTCACGTTTTTTGTTCGTCGTCAAAACACCCGAGTGTCTTTATTCGTGTCTAGTGACGATATTATTATTATTATTATTACGTCGGAGATACCCGCGCTGCGACCTAAGAATATATATTGTGCTAAATCCGAATTGTAATCACTCCAACCTTAGTCTATTTAAAAAGCTCAGCACTTTGGATGAAGCCATGTTCCAAACTTTAGATGGAGAAGAGAATAGTTGTCCAAGGTGTATCAATCTACGGTTCATACTTCGTGGATAGGCACATAGAATTTACTCTGGGGTTTCCTTCACCAGCCCACAATACCTACAGTCCATCTCTACAGAAAGACCCATTTAATTCAAACGGTACGTTAACTTGCAGGGTGCTGTCAGGTTGCCTGTAAGAGTTATAAGTTCAAGGTGTCTTTCGGAGTTCCTTCTGGAAAGAGTTATGAATCTCTTTGATTTTCTTATTCCCTTTGACTTCCGCCAGTCGGCAGTAATTTGAGATTATTCCCAGCTAGCTCCTAAGTAGGTCTGCAGTGTATCATTTGGATGTACCGCAGAATGGCTCGGGACCATGCAAACGCATTTGGGCTCCACGCTTTGTGAGATAGTCAGCCCTTTCGTTACCTTCAAACCCTTCATGTCTCTGAACCCCCCACAGCGTTACGTTATTGTGGGCTCCCAGGTGGTTCAAGAGTTCACAAGCCTTGATGCCATTTTAAAAGACTCTAAGGCCTTTAACGCTGCCTGAATATCCGACATAATATTTATTCTGGCCTCATTTGCCTTCTACGATTGGGGTTGGGTACGAGCCCATTGGCAGACTTTTCTGAAAAGGTGCCAAGTCCGTTTTTTTTCCAAAGTTTGGTTTTTGATGCAGAATGGCTGGTAATACGGAACTAAATAGATTTTTCGTCTCTCCTGAAGAATTAAAAAAAAATGGACTTGGCACCTTTTCGCCCTTAGCTGACGATATATCGATGTTCGTATTGTATATTGGCAAAAATAAGGGTAAACGTTTGTACTTAGGGATCAGTTATATTTACATGTTTGCGGCCGCCGTTATACGAACGCACCGGTGAAATATTCGTGTAAAAAAGGTTGCTAAAATGTTTGGACTATTACACATTGTGTCCCGAAATCTACCAAAATCCAATCAAGCCTACCAACTTACCAAATGGAAAAAAACCTACCAGTTTTGGTAGGAAAAGCCCATGTTTGGCAACACTGGTTACCGATGGAAGCGGTGAGACTGAAAATAATCGTTCGTTTGATTTTTTTTAAGGACCACCCTAATGTACATATGTACATATACACATGTACGTGTATGTTGAAAGGGAAAATAAATAAAAAGTCAGTTTGATAAAATACAACTCATATGAGGATATCGTTGAAATTATTTTAAGATCTAACTATTGCAAAGTTTTATACACACAAAACTAAAAAGTAGAAAAAAAATAAAAAAAATATTTAATTAAAACGTAGAAAATAATATTTGTCAGTCCCATAGAATTTGTTTTGATAACTTTTGATTTTGAAATTTTAGCAAAAGTCATTATGGGGCGCATGTAATAGACTTGAATTGATATGAAAAGTAATATATGTATGTATGTAGGTATATGAATATCGATCGCTTAAAACCGATCTAAAATTTATGCTTACGGTGTAGAAATTTTAGTTCTACGTTATGTAGTTTGACTATTGAATGAAAGACTTATTGTCAATTAAATGTAATGGTTTGGATAGCATGCGCTTCACGTTTTTCATTTTCAATCTCATAAATTGTTTATAATGACTTTTGCTAAAATTAAAAAAAAAAACAAATCCTATGGGACTTAGAAATATTATTTTCTAATTTTGGTCCATTTATAGAAACGTGATATATTAATAGGTTTTTTTTATTTTATTTATTTACTAGCTGACTTGGCGAACTTCGTCCCGCCTAAAATTTATTTTTTTATTGAAACATTTGGTCCAACGTTTTCAGCACAGTTCACGTTAAAGTTTGGTTTTGTAGTCGTCAGAAAGCATATCCACCTTTGCTGTCTTAAATAACCTAACGAAATCGTTATGTCCGTGAACAATGATCCTGTACGATGATGAATCGCCCTTGAATCTGTGTTAGAGGTGGGTAACTCAACACTGTGCTGATTTACTGTGCTGACTCTTAGAACTGTGCCGCACGCTCAGACTCACCTCTGAAAAAGTTTTTAACTCAGTAACTCAGTTTATGTGCTGAAAATGTATAGCTCAGTGTGCTACAGAGTCGATATGGTAACTCAGTTGATGTGCTGACACTTGCATAGCTCGGTGCGGCTTGCATTGTTTAGAACTGTGTCGATGTGGTAACTCAATTGATGAGCTGACACATTCACACAATACGATCTTCCAAAAAGTACCATAATAGATGGCATCACTAGACTAACCATCAATTGAATATACGATTTCCAAATTTAACAAGAAGCAAGGCGAATAGCCCAGTTATGCATACTTGCACTGTTATACCATTTTTACGTTAAAATCAAAACCAAACAGAATTCTACATGTGAAGTGCTATGCGTTGGGTAACCGCTTACATGCATAGCCCATTTAACAGATTCTTGTATGACAACTCTCAAGCAAAGCTAAGTATGCATAACTGGGCTAGAAGTTAATACATCCAAGGGGAATTATTTTGCAAATGAACTCACCAGTTGAAATCAGCTTTCTAAAATTTTGCCGGCCAGCTACGAACAGAAGCTAAAGATAATCTTTTCTAAATCGATTTCGATTACTAACATCATCAAAAATTTCGATGTACATACCAATTGTGCGATAGCACACTTGTGCCAGCTCACTGTGCTGACTCATTAAAGTGAGTTGGAGTTACTGAGTCAGCACACCAAAATTTACAGAGTTACCCACCCTTAGTCTGTATAGTATAGTTGGTGGCAATTTCATTGGTCCACAAAATTCCAATATACATAGACTTATTTCAGACGAAAAACCATAAATATCTTACAATTTTATTTTTAGGCATTCATCGAGGATTGTCTTTATTCTTTTTGGTGGTAGATTTAACGGTGGTAATTTGACTTTGATGCCTGGTGTCTCCGAATGACTTCACTTGACGATTTTTAGCAAGAACTCGACTCCAGCGCCACCTTGCGGATCTTTTTTGCTATACCGTTACCAATATTTATCTCGATTATGAGGCAAATCGGATAAAAAAAAAACATTTTTATTACTAACACTCCAGAGCCACTGTGGGGCAATTTTTTTCACTGCAATATTTCCCTTCACGTTTCCAATACATTTTTGAATATTAGCCAGATCAGATCGTAAATAGAATTTTTAGCAAAAACTCGACCCCAGTGCCACCTGGCGTTTTAAGTTGTGAACCTAAACTATACAGGAACCCAGTAAAACAAGTTTCAGTATGTTTAGAAGGCCTTTTCCAATAGCCCCCACTTTTCTCCATGAGTGAGGGATTGATACCATACCAAGTTCCAGGACTCTGCCACAAATACTTCCAGAGATATGCGGTATGAAAATTTCCATTTGTATGGGCCATGCTCCCTTGACATAACGAAATTATTATCATTGGACAGCCGTTTTCGGGTTCACCTCTTGTAAAGAGATGGTACTTCTCTTTATATAATTGGTATAGATATGAAGTATACGTAAATAGCCAATACCCGATTGCTTTGCGGCGCCTTAAAGGACCTTCCCAACTGTAAAATAATCGTTCAATTATATTCTACGTATGTATATCTATGTATAATACATGTACCGAATTTCAAGCAAATCGGACTATATGTAAAACTTTTTCGAATAGATCAGTTCCTGGTCCACCTATCAGAAAAAAGTATCCTATATGTTAAACCGGGAAATAAGCTACCTATGCGCCAAATTTCAGGCAAATCGGACCATAAAGAAGATTTTTTCGAATAGATCTGTCCCTGGTCCACTTACCGGAAAAAAAGGAACCTACATGCTAATCTAGGCAAAAAGCTACCTACCTACTAAATTTCAAGCAAATCAGACGATTAATACTGTGCGGACGTGTTTGTATATCGCTCCACTTTTTGTTATATTATCTGCTAATATTACAAGTTAATATTTTTTTCATGTGCATTAGTATGGTGTTAAGTTTTATTTTGAGACATTGACTCATAATTTTGTGATTTAATTGCAGTAAATTAGTTGCTAATATCGAAATTAAATATGCCGTGCTTGGGCGGACAAAAGGTTGATAGGAATCGATCGAAGATGCTGTGTGCTCATTGCAAAGAGTATTTTCACTTAAAATGTTTGGTGGCGTGTAGGCTGATGTGGATTTTCTTCTCGCCTTTCTTTTGTAAAACATGCAAGGCTGATCGCCGTAACTCTCGCTCGTCTTCACCCTCTAATGTTTTGGTTGAGAAAGCTGCTAATATTAACTCTCCCTCATCTGAGTCACAAAAAAAAAACAAAACAATCTAAACAGCAAACGAAAGTGTTAGTAAGCAGCAAGTTACCTTGCCTGATAATGCTAATGTAAACTCTCTTTCGTCCGGGTCGCAAAAAAAAACAAACCAATCGTAAGAGAAAACGATAGTGGTAATAAGCAGCAAGTTACCTTGCCTAATAATGCTAATGTAAACTCTTCATCATTCGAGTCGCAAATAAAGAAAACAATCGTAATAGCAAACGAAAGTGTTAACAAGCAGCAAGCTACTTTGCTTACTGTCGTCAGAGAAATTGCCGCTCTTCGAAATGAGAATGCGAGTTTGATATCTTTGGTGAATTCTCTGTATGAAAATAGGAAGCAACTATTGCAAATGTTCGATGCCCTGCGGGCAGAAACAATTTCAATGCAAACAAAACTCGCTAATAATGATGCGAAGATATTGTCACTAACAACCGAATTAAAACATCTACGTGGCCTAGTGACAAGTTCCTCAAACAACAAAGAAGGAGTCGTTAGCATATCTTGCACTGCCTGTTCAATGCCTGCTGCTGTTTCCTCCGCCACCTCTACTTCTCCGTCTCTATCGGCCCCGATCACTGATACTGTGAGTGTGAGGGCGGGTTCGAATTAGTGTTGATATTTTAAGTACAATTGTACCTTTTTCAGTACAATTAGTTTTCAAAAGTACATAAGTACAATTTGCCGATTTTAAGTACAATTTCAACATCAAAAATACTTTTTGTACCAAACGCACAAATCTCTTCTAGCACTTTGATACTTAATCCGCGATTCTTATCACCGGCGGGTGAAATATCCCTTATAGCTATTTATTTGAAAAAATATCCTGGAGACATAGAAGTAATTGACAAATTCGGGGGTTGGAAGTAAAAAAATGTATGTAAATTTTATGCATTGAAATTAAAAATTACAAATAAATCCAAACTTGAAACATTGAAAAAAATCAACAAAGTTTCTTCAAATTCTCGCCGTTTTTGTTCAGAATTTGTAGACATGTTTTGGGTTAACATTTTTGTAGTCCATTCATTCTAGAATAATAAGGTACAAGTTTCAAATGTCTTAAGAATGCCGTTAATTTTTGGAATTTTTTTGTTTGCGGTGTTGCGCACTTTAATCCATATAGACATATTTGATGCTGAAATTTGTGACTTAAAGCTGAATAATATTTATAGAAAAGACAGGGACTCGGTCAAAACAGGTTGCATAAGAGGAGGAGGTGTTCTTATTGCTGTCAAACGGAACCGGCGCTCTGAATCCTTTGATCTTGTAAACGCCGATACTATACTTGACCAGTTATGTGTAACTATACGTGGAGATACTAATCTACTGTATATATGTGCGTCCTATATTCCGCCACTTAGTTCTGATGAGTTATATGCTGCGCATATGGACAATATAACATATATTTCAGTTGCAGTCGGTTCAGACAGTAAGAGTCGTCTATGCGTTCTTGGCGATTTCAATCTAAATAAAGTCACCTGGTCTATGGTACCTAATAATAGTTCTCTTATGGCCTGTAATGTCAATAAATCACACGAAATTTACCTAATTGATAGTCTTCTCGGTGCGGACTTAGTACAAATTAATTCCTATTTAAATAAGTTATCTAGAAGTCTATATCTAATCTTTGTCAGTAGTAATTTTGATTTCCACCTGACTGAATGTGATTTCCCAATTTCTGAGCCGGATGTTCATCACGTACCGCTAGTCCTACAAATAAACTTTTATAATTTTCATACCTGTTCTACATCTAGTTGTGGCCCAGATTTTAATTACAATTTATGTGACCCGGAACTTCTAAACAGCGCATTAAATGCTATTAATTGGGAGGAACTACTTAGTCAGGTCGAAGTCGCTGATTGCTATCGTATCTTCCTAACTAATGTAAAGAAAATCTTCACTGAGCTCATTCCGACTCGTCCAAAAAAAGTCTATAAATTGCCGTGGTATACTAAGCGTTTGAAGAAATCAAAAAATCTTAGAAATAAGTTCTATAAAGTTTATATAACCACTAGTAATAATGAGGCCTACCAAAAGTATTTGCTCCATTTGAACGAGTTTAACTGTCTCAATAAACTTCTATATAATAAATCTATCATGCAATGTGAGAGTAACATAAAGAGCAACCCAAAATCGTTTTGGAGCTTCATAAAATCAAAAAAATCTGTATTAGATATTCCTGCGACAATGTTTCTCAATGACGAAAGATCAAACTCGGGTTCTGAAACTTCTAATCTATTCGCCGATTTTTTTGTCTCTAATTTTGATAACGATGTATACGTGTTGGATGATACAATGTACGGTGAAATTGATTCATGCATAGATTTCGGCGCATTAAGACTAACAGTGGATGACGTTGTTTCCAGTATTAGAGCACTCAAAATATCTACAAAGCTGGATAATGATGGTTTATCTAGTTTCCTAATTAAAATGTTTGAATGTTCCTTATCTGCACCTATTACTTTAATCTATGTATATACAGGGTGTCCCAGAAGTAACCTGCCAAACTTGAGGAGAAGGTAGATGGGAGGGTGAGCTCCCTGATAAGCAAAAATTTTTCAGGTAAAAGTGTCACTGTTTTTGAAATATTAAAATTTTTTTGAATCAAAAAAAAAATCGTGCCTTTTCGTGTATTTTCTTTAACTGCACCTACAAATAAGGCTATTCTTAGTAAATTTTTTAATTTTAATTTAATTTTTTAAAGTTAAAAATCCCAATATAGTCCTAATTTTATAATGGTTCCTTAATATATTTTAACTACATTGCATTTGAGTATGGAGAAGCAACTATCTGAAAGTATTTTACATAAAAAATTTACTAAGTATAGCCTTGTTTGTAGATGCAGTTAAAGAAAATACATGAAAACGCACGATTTTTTTCAAATAAAAAAAAAATTAAATATTTCAAAACCGGTGACCCTTTTACCTGAAAAATGTTTGCTTATCAGGGAGCTCACACCATATAGGATTAATTTTTTCCGTTAAGTTGGCCAGGGACCGATCTATTCGAAAAAGTCTTATTTATGGTCCGATTTGCTTGAAATGGCACGTGGGCAGCTTATTGCCAAAGTTAACATATAGGATATTTTTTCTGATAGGTGTACCAGATACCAATCTATTGGAAACAAATTTTATTATGGTGCGACTTGCTTGAAATTTGGCATGTAGGTAGCTTATTGCCAGGATAAACATATAGGATACTTTATCTAATAGACCGATCTATTCCAAAAAATCTTATTTATGACTCGATTTGCTTTAAATTCGATACCCGTATTATAGATATGCGTAGAATAGAATTGAGTCATTATTTTACAGTTCGAAAGGTGTTTGAAGGCGCCGCAAACATGCGGGTATTGGCTATTTAGCAATACTTATTACACAGGCCAACAAATATATAAAAAAATTTGATGCAGCAAATGTTAACTCTATTTTTGAGGTAAAATTTCCATCAGCCCCAGATTTTAAGAAAAACAAGGTCAAAGTGTAAAACAATCATTCAATTTTGTATATTCTCTTTAAAATACGTGTACCGAATTTCAATGAAATCGCACCATAAATAGGATGTATTGCGAATAGATCGGTCCCTGACCTACTTACCGGGAAAAACACCCTAAATGCTAATCTAGGAAAAATGCTACCTACGCGCCAAATTTCAAGCAAATCGAAAAATAAATAAGTTTTTTCGAAAAGGTCGGTCTCTGGTCCACTTCCCGGAAAAAAGATCATATATGCTAACGTAGGCAAAAATCTACCTACGTACCAAATTTTAAGCGCATCGGATCACAAATGCGATTTTTTCGAATAGATCATTCCGTGGTCCACTTCCCGGAAAAAAATGATCATATATTCTAGTCTAGGTAGAAAGCTACCTACGTACCAAATTTTAAACAAATCGGACCATAAATGTGATCTTTTCGAATAGATCGGTCCCTGGTCCATTTCCCGTAAGAAAGGATCCTATATGCTAATCTAGGCAAAAGGCTTCCTACGTACAAAGTTTTAACCAAATCGAACCATAAATACGTTTTTTTCGAACAGATCGTTCCGTGGCCCACTTCCCGGAAAAAGAGGATATCTATATCCTAACCTAGGCAAAAAGCTACCTACGTGCTAAATATTAAGCAAATCAGACCATAAATATGATTTTTTCGAATAGATTGGTCCCTGGTCCACTTCCCGAAAAGAGGATCCTATATGCTTATCTAGGCAAAAAGCTACATAAATACGTACCAAATTTTAAGCAAATCGGACCATAAATGCGTTTTTTTCCAATACATCGGTCCCTGGTCCACTTCCTAAAAAAAAGGATCCTATATGCTAATCTAGGCAAAAAGATACCTACGTACCACATTTTAAGCAAATCGGACCATAATAAGATTTTTTCGAATAGATCTGTCCCTGGTCCACATACCGGGAAAACGTAATTTTTTTTTGGCCTATGACATGGTGGTTGCTGAAAGCTAATTTCATGAAAAAGGGATTTCTTTTTATATAAATATTATAGATAGATAGCATGAAAAGGCCTAAGGTGCTGATTTCGCCTAAAAAAAATCTGGCAACCCATTATGGGCAACAAAACTGAATATCCGAAATTTTACTAAAAATATTATTAACTTATTCACTGCAGTTCATTGGGATAGCGCACCCCTCTGGTGAAATTTTTTATTTTTTTTTAAATCGGATTTACAAAAGGAAAACTGTACATACTGAGAATCCAGGGGTGCGCTATTCAAATGACTAGGACTGCATACTTTTTCAACAGAATTAAACAGGAATGTTGTTTTTTTCAGATGACTCAGCACGTACTCGGGTCAATGAATCACAACTAGTATGCAACGAAGTATTTACAGATAATCGATTTTTTATTCAAAATCGACCTGTCCACGATTATGAAACAATGACTTTAATATACTTTGTAACACCCACATATCCACGCAGGGAACAGGTACCTGAACTCATTCGGCTAGCTTACACGCTCTTACATGTGCCGCGACTTCATTGGATAGTTGCAAATGATTACCATGTTTGCAACGTATATATTGATGACTTACTCATAAAATTAGGTAAGATAAATATAAACTAAAATGTCGTTTTATTAAACTGATCAGTTGCTTCAACTTATTAAAAACTAGTGGTTACAACTTTCGCCCGGTATTGCGCATAGTTTACGCTCTTATACTAATCGCTTTTCAACCTGCTAAACACCATTTGAAAGGTTACATTTCGCACTCAGAAACATTCATTAAATAAGCTATAACGGGCGCTTAACTAATGATCGTTAAAAAATCAAACCATGGTGCGAGAGCAGCCTTGATAATTTTTTTGTAATGACACACCTCAAGGTCTATTATCAGTCCTCTGTTGTTATTATATGTTATATATGTTGTATTTATATGTTACCGGCCAAACCAAATATTACGGTCAAACGAGTTTTTCTTAGGCCAAACTAGTTCTACCAACATGCGATAGGATATACCGGTATATCCTAGGATAAACTGGTCTGTCCGAAGTTGGTTTGGACAAACCGTTTAAGTCTAGACTGAACTAGTAGATCTTCTAATATACTCTCCAGTTCAAATTAGTTTGGCCTCGGGAAAGGCCAATAATTGATAAAGGGGCGTAGCGAAAATCCATTGCCTTGCTTATCATACATTTGACAAGTAGTATATCGTATTTATTTTCTGCACTTTTGATGGATAGGCAATCATCATTGCACTTTAACGTACATATGTATGTAAATATAGTAGTGATTTTTTACACATCCAGTAAAAACTAGTAACAATTTTATTGGAATTTTTCTAGCTGGCGGTTTCATCAGGCCCATGCTTTTTAAGGGACCCAATATGTCAGAACCATAACATGTTTTTAATTTTTTTACAATTTAATTGCTCCTTCGTGGTAGGCTTTCATTATAAATTTATTCCGATTCGTGCTGATTGTTTCTGACTCTATAAATTAAAGAAAATTATCACATTCTTTTAAATTAATACAATTTATGTATAGGGCCCGAGTTTTCTCTCGAAGGCCCTGGGTTTCTTACAAGACTTGTAAGAAAAGAGCGAAGTAGAAGAGATCGAGAGACTGCAAATGACAGCTAAACTTGCAAGTTTTACTGGATTGTTACTGGATAAATTTTTACAAGTAACTATTTAGTATTTGCCAGTAAGAAATACATATCTTCCCTACATCTTATAAAATAAAGCCTAATAATGTGTATGTTCCCTCACACCTCAGCTTAAACTGAACCGATTTTGTTCCGGTTTTTCGCAAAATATTTGTTGAACCCTCCTCACCAACGTGCGCTACTTAAATATAGTTTGCTTTATAGGGGCGTCACAATAAGCAAAAACCTCTTAGAAATAGACTAATTTTATCTTCTTACGCCAATATATCGAGCCCTAACCGCCAAAAGGGCGTAAGCAACAACCTGTTCGGTTTTCTGTTTTTGGCGGATTACCTACCATCATACGCACCAGCTGTCAAAATTTCAAAGTCCTACGAAGTACCGTTACAAAGTTATAGCGAAAGCAATTTTGGCTTAAGTGCTTAATTGTACTCTATTTCAATTTTTTGTGCCCGCAGTGTCGCTTAAGCCTTTTTCTCCGTGAACAATTTTTCATTGCAGAGGGGAATTGTTACATTTTTGTGTGAAAATTTTGAAGTGCCTCTATTTCACAAGCCATTATTTCACTTGCTCTGTTTGTTTTCTTGTTTTTATATATATACAAGGAGAACGCATCGAAAGCCTAACTCCTGTAGAGTGGAACTTCAATCCGAACTAAAACTCCTTGTTTTGCTCTCTAGGTATGTATGTATGTATGTTTGTTAGGGGCAAATATTGCAATAAATTTTTGATCAACTTCTCAATGACCTATAGACTTGAAACTTCACCGTTGGCTCAGAACCCGATGACAATGCAATACGAAGTATGAGTTAATCCGATAGGTGGCGCAGGTGTCGAGATATTTGAAAATCTCGTATTGATAGTCCGATTTGGTTCATATCTATTTGTTTATTTGTTTAATTTAGCCAATGAATACATTAAAAAGAAAAGTAAAGTATTTGTCAATGTTATTATGGCTTGTTAACATTTTATTTTTTAATATTTTTATTGAGCTTTGTACCACGATTGTTTATTAGGAAAAATTGAAAAAGCAACAAAGTCTAAGCGGTAGAAGTTATAGCACTATTTCGGAGATCACCACATCTCCTCATCAGACTTCTTTTTTCTAGACTTCAGCAGGGATCGAACCTGCGAATTCGATGTTCAAAGTCAGAAGCGTTAACCACTGAGCTATGTACATCCCGTAAACTCTTGTTGCTAATTCATTTTCCTTATTCAACCAACTACTATCAAGTGCAGCTGATTTGCCGCTATTTAAACTCGACAGCGTGGTTGTTGTTGTCAATTCTATACATCCATTTGCTTATTTGCTTTTTTGTATAGTTTCAGGCAGGCTCTTCCTAAACTATGTATTTGTCAATGTTATTGTGGCGGTTAACATTTTATTTTTTAATATTTTTATTAAGCTTTCTATCACGATTGTTTATTAGGAAAAATTGAAAAAGCAACAAAGTCTAAGCGGTAGAAGTTATAGCACTATTTCGGAGATCACCACATCTCCTCATCAGACTTCTTTTT
>NW_016157542.1:118405-119386 GCF_001687245.7 Rhagoletis zephyria
TTTTCTAGACTTCAGCAGGGATCGAACCTGCGAATTCGATGTTCAAAGTCAGAAGCGTTAACCACTGAGCTATGTACATCCCGTAATCTCTTGTTGCTAACTCATTTTCCTTACTCAACCAACTACTATCAAGTGCAACTGATTTGCCGCTATTTAAACTCGACAGCATGGTTGTTGTTGTCAATTCTATACATCCATTTGCTTATTTGCTTTTTTGTATAGTTTCAGGCAGGCTCTTCCTAAACTATGTATTTGTCAATGTTATTGTGGCTTGTTAACATTTTATTCTAGAAAAAAAGAAGTCTGATGAGAAGTAGTGATCTCTGAAATAGTGCTATAACTTCTACCACTTAGACTTTGTTGCTTTTTCAATTTTTCCTAATAAACAATCGTGGTACAAAGCTCAATAAAAATATTAAAAATAAAATGTTAACAAGCCACAATAACATTGACAAATACATAGTTTAGGAAGAGCCTGCCTGAAACTATACAAAAAAGCAAATAAGCAAATGGATGTATAGAATTGACAACAACAACCACGCTGTCGAGTTTAAATAGCGGCAAATCAGCTGCACTTGATAGTAGTTGGTTGAATAAGGAAAATGAATTAGCAACAAGAGTTTACGGGATGTACATAGCTCAGTGGTTAACGCCTGACTTTGAAATCGAATACGCAGGTTCGATACCTGCTGGAGTTTGGAAAAAAAAGAAGTCTGATGAGGAGATGTGGTGATCTCTGAAATAGTGCTATAACTTCTACCGCTTAGACTTTGTTGCTTTTTCAATTTTTCCTAATAAACAATCGTGGTACAAAGCTCAATAAAAATATATATACTATAATAAAACTGTAGATTGTTTTTCTGTTTGAACTCACTAATTAGGAAGAGCCTGCCTGAAACTATACAAAAAAGCAAATAAGCAAATGGATGTATAGAATTGACAACAACAACCACGCTGTCGAGTTTAAATAGCGGCAAATCA
>NW_016157542.1:119404-120544 GCF_001687245.7 Rhagoletis zephyria
CCTCGGACGTAACATAGGCTATATTTTATCAAAACTGGAATGTGGACAAAAAAGATATACCAATTTTCGCAAACAAAATTTACTTGCACCAAATTCTTTTGAATACAATTTTGCTTTTCAACGGCATCAACATATGCCAGTGTTTATTTTTCGTTATTGATATATTTTTTTCAACTGAAATAGTAATTAGTGTCGTTCGTACATATTGAAAACGGTCTTGAACATAGATACATACCAGGTTAAACGTTTCTCGCGAAGTTTTGTGTCTTACAAGAGTGGTGTGTTTCTAAGAATCCGTAAGTCAAAAGATAATCGGTAGGTAGAAACTGATTTATTTAGATTTCTTTGTGTTTCGTGTATCACTATGGGATTTTGTACATACAAATTAATTAGATATTTTGAAAACGCTCAAATGAAAAGCATGTTCTGTGAATTAAGCGGATATAGTTCGAAGCATTCCCTTAAGTCAAGAATTGACATTTGGAATTAATTATGTATTTACATTTCTAGCGAATTTCTGATTTGCGGAATTAAAAGAAATTTCTTTAAAAAGAAATAAAGCGTGTGGGTTCAGCATTGACTTATCGAGAAAAACGTTTTTTTTAATTTGTGTGAAGTATTAAAATTTTAAAGTAAAAAGAAAATGCATGCGCAAAACGAAAAACAAAATTCAATAAGTGCTTTCCCTATGAGCGAGAGATATGTACATATCAATGAAATATACATTTGGAGTCATAAATGAGTCTTTAAGGAGTCCCATTTCGGAGCCTTTACGCTCATAATGAGCTCATTTAAGAGCCCGAAATTAGTGTGTTTTCCTTCCTCCGAAGGTCGACTTATATGAGCTTAAATTCATACATCAAATGAGCCTCCAAATGAGTCATATTGGACTCTTATTGGCTTCATAAACGGCTCATTTTGGACTCTTTTTAAAGCAATTTTTGGCCTCATATATGAATCGGTTCAGAGTTTTTTAAGGCTCTTAAATGTGCCTTATAGTCCTCATAAATAACTTCATTTGGACTCTTATTTTATGTTGTCCTTTGAGCCATATTGGCCTTATTTTTCAACTCTTATTGAACTTCAAATACTATACACATGTATGTATACATACCTCAGTTCATATAAACATTCCAACAT
>NW_016157542.1:124442-155770 GCF_001687245.7 Rhagoletis zephyria
AAAAAAAAAAAAAAAAAAAAAAAAAAAAAAAAAAAAAAAAAAAAAAAAAAAAAAAAAAAAAAAAAAAAAAAAAAAAAAAAAAAAAAAAAAAAATAATCTATACTATAATAAAACTGTAAATTGTTTGTCTGTTTGCCTGTTTGAACTCACTAATCTCCGGAACTACTGAATGGATTGTCATGGGGTCTTAACTGGTGTATAGAGAGTGACCTCGGACGTAACCTAGGGTATAAAAAAATTGGATCTGATAAAGGGGCGTGGCACCTCCCATAGGCGCGACATTTTTAATCGGCTATAACTTCGAAACCGTAAGTCACATGACTTTGAAATTTGGTGTGTTCACATACATATCTATATAGATGCTTATAGAAAAGTAGATATACTTTTGTAAAAGAGGCGTGGCACTTCCTATGGGTGTAACATTTTTAATCAGCCATAACTTCGAAATCATACTTCACATGAATTTGAAATTTGGTATGAAAACATATCCATGGTAGGCGCTTATAGGAGGGTATATATGAATGAGTTTTTACAAGGGGGCGTGGCACCTCCCATAGGCGTGAAACTTTTAATCTGCAATAACTTCGGAAACGTAAGTCACACGACTTTTAAATTTGGTGTGAAGACAGTTCTATGATACATGTTTAAGGTCAAGTATCCATATCTTTTCATTTACTATAATAGAACTGCAAATTGTTTGTCTGTCTGTTTAAACTCACTAATCTCCGGAACTACTGAATGGATTTTCATGGGGCTTTACTGGTATATAGAGAGTGACCTCGGACGTAACATAGGGTATAAAAAAATAAAAAAATAATAAATAATAATAATAATAAATAGGCTTGACATTTTTAATCAGCAATAACTTCGGAATCGTAAGTGAAATTTGGTGTCTTGACATACATATCTATGGTAGATGCTTATAGTAAAGTAGATATACTTTTGTAAAAGGGGCGTGGCACATTCTATAGGAGTGAAATTTTTAATCAGCTATAACTTCGGAATCATACGTTACATGAATTTGAAATTCTACAAATTTACATTTTATATGACTTAATAAAGCCCCATTCTTTAAGTATGCATAGAAAGAAGAGCAAAATTGTTTAAGCTCCACAGATTTTCTAGGCACATCAACGCATCATCGGTATATCAAGAAGAAGTGTGCTGAATTAGAGAGAACACGGTAGGAATATCAGTGACCCCGTTTAAACGGGAAAAGTCTTTCATCCTGTGGAACAGCAGGATTATAGAAGAAGATTACGAACTCTCGGCAAACCTTGCAATACTTGCAGATATCTCACAGGTGGACATAAGAACTCATAGCATCGAAGGAGATTAGTACTTAACACAAATTTCAGCGCTATTATTCTTGGCCTATGAGTAAGCAAGGTTCTTCTCTTCAGTCCTTTCAACGTAAACTAATATTTTTTACATTACAAACCGTTTTTGCGTAGCAACACTTCTTTTGTATTGGTCAACACAAAAGTTCTTATAAGGCGTCGCGAAGCAAGCCAGGCATTTGCTAGTTAAAAAATAAAATGTTAACAAGCCACAATAACATTGACAAATACATAGNAGTGACGTAAATTTCTAAGTGGGGCATTAAAACGAATACGTTCAAGGAGGGAGCCACAGTACACCCCTCCAGAAATAATATGAAGTACAAAAGATAACGACAGAATCGATCTCCTACTTTCCAGCGATTTTGAATAAATTAGCTTACATCTAGCAAGATACGAAGGTATAGGTTCATTAAAATGCAAGGTTCGAAGAGCAAACCTGATAAATACCTTTTGAACTTTTTCAATGCGGTTAACATAACATGCATGATACGGCCTCCAGATAAATGAGGCGTACTCTAACCTAGATCTAACAAGGGTAGTGAAAAGCAATTTAAGTGTATACGGATCAGAGTATTCGGAACTATTCCGTCGCACAAATGCCAACATTGCATATGACTGAGACAATGAAGTTAATATGATTGCTGAATGTAAATTTTCTGTCAAAAATTACTCCCAAGTCCTTAATCTCTGGGACGGACTTTAAATAATAATTGGAAAAATGATAGGAAGTGTGAAAGACTGTGGTACGTTTACTGTAGGTGACGTGATAGCATTTATTAATGTTCAACGACAAGCGATTGGTGTCACACCACGATTTAAGATTATTAAGCTCTGCTTGAAGTATCTGTGAATCAAGCGGACTCTTTATTATGGAGTAAACGTTTAAATCGTCAGCATATAGGAGAAATTTAGAACGGGAAAAGCATCTACTTATATCATTTATAAACAAGATGAAAAATAAGGGGCCCAAAACGCTTCCTTGGGGTACCCCGGAGGAAGCGATAAAGGGATACGATAATGTATTATCGACATTGACAACACAGCGACGATTACTTAGGTAAGATTTAATCCAATTTAAAAAAAATGGAGTGAAAACCTAAAGCAGCAAGTTTATTGACTAAGATAGAGTGTGAAACCCTGTCAAACGCCTTTGAAAAATCTGTATAAACCGCATCTAACTGAAACCCGTCTTTGAAGCCAGATATGCAATCTTCTGCAAAGACAGCGAGATTAGAGACCGTCGAGCGGTTAGGCATAAACCCATGCTGGTTTTGACAAATAAGGCTTTTAACTGCAAAATACACCTTTTCTTTCACTATGCATTCGAATAGTTTCGAAATAGTTGAAAGTTTGGAAATGGGTCTATAATTATGAACATCATTTTTATTACCGCTTTTGAAGATAGGGGTGATAAAGGCTATTTTCCAATCATCGACAAATACCCCTGCGGTTAGCGAGTTATTGAAAATTAATTTCAATGGATAAACAAGAGAATCGCATTTTTTTAATAGAACTGCGGATAGCCCGTCAATGTCAGTTTGGTTCGAGGGCTTAAGCTGCGCAATGCCATTAAGAATGTCACGAAAGCACGAAAGCATGTTGGGTTTAATGTTTGCATGTTTATGTTGTCCGCTTTGACAGAATTGGAAAACGAAGAAAAGTGCAGCCACTTCAGTCGAAATGTCACATCAAGCTCTTTGCTAGCATTCGAACCAACAACAATCAATGGTGCATTTTCGTTCTTCTTTGCGCTGTTTAACTTGCCAGCAGAGTTTTGCGATGTAGCCGAAGATTGTGTGTTGGACTGCCTGTTTACGTTTTTGTCATTAGCAGTTTGGTGAGTAGGAATGGGAGCATTAGCAGCAGCATACGAAGATGACGAAGAAGAGTTGGAGAAATGCGATGTAGCCTATGTGTTAGGCTGCTTGTTTGCGTTTTTGTCATTCGCAGTTGCTTTTTCATTCCTCTTTGCATTGTGTAACTAGCCAGCAGAGATTTGCGATGTAGCCGAAGATTGTGTGTTGGACTGCCTGTTTACGTTTTTGTCATTAGCCGTTTGGTGAGTAGGAATGGGAGCATTAGCAGCAGCATACGAAGATGACGAAGAAGAGTTGGAGAAATGCGATGTAGCCTATGTGTTAGGCTGCTTGTTTGCGTTTTTGTCATTCGCAGTTGCTTTTTCATTCCTCTTTGCATTGTGTAACTAGCCAGCAGAGATTTGCGATGTAGACGAAGTTTGTGTGTTGGACTGCTTGTTTGCATTTTTGTCATTAGCAGTTGGGCAAGTAGGAATGGGAGCGCTAGCAGCAGGCAGCATACGAAGATGGCGAAGAGTTAGAGATATGCGATGTAGCCGAATTATGAATTTTTGTCTTTCACAGGTGGTGGAGTAGGAATGGGATCATTGGCGGTAGCAGGCGAGGGTGACGGAGAAAACAGAGAGGAAGCAGGTAGCGCTGTGTTAATAGAAGGCGAAATCAGCGGAGCAATATGAGTGGCATTCTCTTGAGTAGGATTTGCATGGGCAGAGGTAGCGTTCACTTGAACATCATTTGCAAATACGCGCACATTCTTACGAAAGTCTATGACAGCAGTCTTCAAATCTGCAATGATAGCAACCATATCAAAATCACACAATTTTCTTCTCACATCCTGATATTCAAGCTGGAGAGAATCAAATTTTTTGAGAAGAAGTTGTTTATCATTTTGCAGAGTCTTTATCAAAGAGAGAAGAGTTTTCAGCTTTAAGAGCGACAAGCTCATTCAAAATAGTTTGTAGAGTAATTTCTTGATTGTTCTGACGAGTTAGTTTTATTGGCCGAAGTTTCCGAATGTGCCGAGGCACCACCAAAAGCAACTGCATCTTTACATTGAGCACTCACACGGGTTGGGCAGAGTAAAGAGTTTCTACGATCGGTTGTGCATTGCTTGCATATGAAATGTTTATTTGACTTTTGCAGAAATTCAATGTCAGCTGGAAGCATATTAGCACAGACTAAGTGAAAAATTTCACTGCATTTTGCACATTGAATTTTTTTAGGTTGACTACGGTCAACCCTTTGGCCACAGCTACAAGGCATTGTAGATATATGAATAAATTAATAAGTGTCCAAGAAATACGACCGAAGTACATAAGTACAAATCGAATAACTATCGCACGAGTTTTCAATTTTAAGTAAGCAAAACCGAGAGCGGAGATAAAAGCACGTCCAATCAGCACAACGGTTGACAATTAGTTTAATTTACTATAAAATTAAATTTTATTATAAAAATTACTATTTTTTATACACCATAGTATATCACAATATAATATGTAAAAGTATATTTACAACATTAAAATCTATATATATAAAATTAGGTGGCAAAACTTCCTGTTCGCATACTCCTCCTAGACGGCTTGCCCGATTTCAATGAAATTTTCAGGGGTGATTGGGGTCTGTGTGGAGGGTGCACATAAGAAATTTCATGTGTGTATCTTTGCACGTTTTGCAAAAACAAAAAAAACAAAAATTAATTCTGTTTGGCTTTACGTGTTTTTTTCGGATTTCTATCATTCCTAGACGGCTTGCCCGATTTCAATGAAATTTTCAGGGGTGATTGGGGTCTGTGTGGAGGGTGCACATAAGAAATTTCATGTGTGTATCTTTGCACGTTTTGCAAAAACAAAAAACAAAAAAATTTATTCTGTTTGGCTTTACGTGTTTTTTTCGGATTTCTATCATTCCTAGACGGCTTGCCCGATTTCAATGAAATTTTCAGGGGTGATTGGGGTCTGTGTAGAGGGTGCACATAAAATAAAATTTTCAGAAGTGATTGGGGTCTGTGTGGAGGGTGCACATAAGAAATTTAATGTGTGTATCATTGCACGTTTCGCAATTAATTCTGTTTGGCTTTACGTGTTTTTTTGGATTTTTATTATTGTTTTGCCGCAAGATTGGCAGTCCTGCCTTTTACTAATAAATAAACAGAAACAGCTGGCGAATGTTTACAATTATTAAAAAACATTGATAACAATTTAATTTATAATCTTATAACTGGAGTCTACTATCGCACCCTTTCCTCAAACGTGTATTAATTCAATATTCAAATAACGTATATTTATATAATTTGAAAAAATCTCCCTACTATACAAATATGTACAGCAATATTAACTAACTAGCGAATACCCGGCGTGCTTCGCTGCGCCTTAAAAGTAATTTTGTTTTGTTACTCCCTCTCACAACATTTGAAAATATTAGTTAATATTGCTGTACATATTTGTATAGTAGGGAGATTTTTTCAAATTATATAAATACACGTTATTTGAATATTGAATCACTACACGTTTGAGGAAAGGGTGCGATAGTAGACTCCAGTTATAAGATTATAAATTAAATTTCCAAGAGAAAGTCGGTTCTTTACATATTTTCTAATTACCTTCGAAAATATATTAACTCAAAAAAATAAATAAACAATGCTTCATAGATCGATTTCTTTTTAAATCTAACTTCATAAAGTTCTTTAAAAATATTTTGTAAATGAGGCCATAAGAGCTTAGGGGGAGAGTTACAACACAAAAATACATTTAAGGCGCAGCGAAGCACGCCGGGTAATTGCTAGTTTATAATAAATATATAAAAAAAAATCAATTAATATTAATCTATGAATTTAATAAAATTTATATTTTAGATTTTATATCTATATGCATATATATATAAATATAAATTAAAAGAAATAACTGCACTAAAAATTCTGCCGATAGGTGGCGCACGAATCTGGCAAACCAGTAGTTATTACCCGATTTCGTTCATATTTAGAAAGCTTTATTTAAAAATTATTGATTTTACAATTAACTTATTTCTTCCAAATATGGACTATTTACAAACAAAAGTAAATGCATATATTTCTTGTAGATTAAGATTTTTAATCAAAAGTATAAAAATATGATACATTTTAAACTTCTGCTCAATTCCATTTAAACGGCCTAACAATACATCCGATCGCCGCGCAAATTCTTTCCCTCCTTTACTCTCATCGTTCGGGCAAGTGTGAGTAAGCATAAACCAGTTTCTGCAAGCGTAAGTAAACTACCGATCAATAGCAAGACGCGTAGAGTATTTACTTTGCCTTCCGCAACTACTGCGAGTAAAAGGTATTTGCAAGTAGAGTACTCTCTACTTGAGTATTTTCGAAGAAAACATACATTTGTGGTATCTGAATAAAACTAAGGACAGGAATGTAGTGGAGCGATGAAGAGAGCGACGAGCAAAACGTACTTTCAACTAAAATGCTGATATACATACATAAGTACATATGCATGTATGTGCATAGATATGTACATATGTGCATAGATATGTATGTGCATAGATACATATCTGCATAGATACATACATACATGTCCGCATATATTTTTTTCACGTCACTTGCTCTGTCGCTTCACTGCAGCAAAACCAAGTTGTGGGGAAAACCCTGACGGAATGCGTACAATTGAAACCATGGGTTTGAAGATTGCGCAAATTGATGTGAAAATTTTAACTTCATATTAAATATATTTGTGTATGCATGTACATATGTACATATGTATGTAAAAATATAGTTTCGATTTAAAAAAATCTGATAAAGTTTTTATTTCGCCAATGGGTTATGCAGACAACTATAATCGTAAAATCCGATTTGTGAGTCCAGATACATATGTATGTACATACTTATGTATGTATATAACGCATCGCGACTGATTTTTTTAAACATACTTACACCTCTAATTTTAGTATTTATGTAAAAAACTAAATGAAATTCAAAAACTATCACTTGCATTTGGTTTTACTCAATGCGGATTTGAGCTGTCGCACAGTATTATCAAAAAAAAGGTTTTCAATGAAAATTCGTTATATGGCTGCGTATGTATGTACATATTCCGAAATTTTTTTATTTGTAAAGGCTCTCAAAAAAACTAAAGATTCATATAAAATTACGCACAATAAATGGAAAATAAATTTACTTTTATAAAAAATTTCTTAAATCAGTATGCAGCTCTTAAGAAAAAATGCTCGTCGCTACCATGTAAAACTATCGAATGTGAGAGTCGCCACTTTTCAGGAGTGCAAAGAAACTGTTGTAAAAAATATTGTCATTAGACAAAAGTGTGGGATTCGATACTTTGTAAAGTCAGTATACTCTGTTTCTAAGAAGGCTAGAAATTTGACGATTTGCCAACTTACGTATCATTCTAAACGCATGCGCAAGGTATCGTAAATGAAAAAGCAGTTTTGCATAATGAAAAATATAACTCGTGATATTTCTTGAGAACTAGTAGGGTAGGTTCAGAAGTCGCAGCAGTTGAGCGCAACCGTTGCTAAAAAAATTTGTGATCGTAACGCGTCTTCTGAACGGCTTCATACATTACTTGTCAAATTCACAACACACAAAATGTTGTCTCAAATGATCAGAAAAATATTACGATCATCTACACGCAACTGTTAAGTTGATCAGAAGTACAAAACAACGCGTTGAGAAGGTGCAATCGCAACAGTTACTGAGCTGTTGCGCATTCTGAACGTGCCCAATGATATAATTTTTTTGATGATCAACGAAAAGAAATTTTTTTGATATTTTTTTTTGATAACAAACAAACGACTTTTTACTGATATTTTTTCTTATAAATAACGAAACTAATTTTTTTATTTGCATATCTGTGCCGTTCAATTAAAGTAGCCTTAGCCGGTATAGGTCCTTTTCTCTTTAAAGCAACATTTCATGGGATTCCAAACAATATTTTAACGTTTAGCTAGCCATAGATATAGTTAAAGATGCCCTTTTAATAGAAACTTAATAAACATATAAACATTTTCAAGAGAAACTGGTTATTTTTTAATTCAAAGTCAAACCTTTTAAAGTCTCTTTGATTGAACGGTACAAATATATGTATTCAATATAAAAAATTGGCGCACATAGTTTGTACGAGAAAAAATGCCTTAGCTACTTCATATTTGCACTTTATTATACTAATCTTTAATGCCCAACAAAACTGGATACCATTTTTTGGAAATTTGGATTTATATGGTGTTTGTTAAGTAATCAGCTTTGCTCTCATGCAAAAATAATATATGTATACAATTCAGATGAACGTAGTTTTTCGTACATAAGAGTAAGATTGCAAGCAAAGACTTTCTCTGAGCCAAAATTCTTAAGTTTCTGTAATTAAATAGCCAAAACTTCTAAACTATTGTAGTGATGTCTTTAATATAGAATTAAATGAAACATACCGGTTAATACATAATAAGAAATTTATTTATATTAAATAATTTAATAAAGACACATAGTTACTTTACTTTACTTTAACTTTTGTCATACTTTAATTTTCCCAAAAACTTTTGAAATTTTTGATTTGCCACTAATCATTTTATTTCGTATAGCAGTACTGCTTAGGTTGTTGTTTTTGACAACTTATTTGTTGGTCAATGACTGCAAATAGTTTTATACAAAATTAGAAACGAGAAATAATACATTCATAAAAATTTAAGTACATACATAGATTTAAAAAGCTGTTTAAATAAAAATGGCCTTATTCATAAAAAATAAAGTAGGTTTAAACAGCTTTATAAAATGATGTTTTCATAAATTTTTCAGTTTATAAACCTTTTTTAAAGCTACTTTATTTTTTATGAATAATGCCAAAAATCTACGTTATTTTTTATAAATAAGGCCGCAAACATTTCCTTACATCGTCAATTTCCATATTCAATTTTTACTCTTTCAATTTCGCTGGCCAGCGCCGCAAATGATATCTACTAGTAGGCTAACAACCAGGATTGAAATTAAATACGCAAGTACTTATAGTACTACAAGTATACAGAGAGTAGATTTGCTACTCCCTTTTGGCAGCAGGAAATATCTCTCGTACGCGATGAGAGAAAGTAGAGTACCTACTTTGGTGGAGTAATAGCAAGTACGTCAAGTATTTACTCTCTCAACGCCAAGTAGTGCATGTATGAGGAAAAAGAGAAGCAATGTATTGGGAGTAGAGTACAATGCAAAGAGTACTTATTGAACGAAATGTGGCAAATACACTTGCGATGGACTTTAATCATGTATATGGTGTTAAAATACTGGTTGTTGCAGCGCTTAACTAAAGGCGCACTCGTCCCATACAGCGACACCGATTCTTCTGAAGAGTTAGTAGAAGAGGAAAATTCTGTGTTCGTTTTAGCAACGGTTGCACTCAACTGCTGCGCCTTCTGAACCTACCCATTATGAAATTCGTGACCTCTATAAGGATAAGTAGGCAAAACATGCACTTTTACAGGGTTGAGTATAACGTCAAACACATTTTGAACCATAGAAGAATAACATTTTTTGGAACAAACGAAATCGGCATTAGTTTTTATAGAGAAATAGTATTTTATCCAATAATGGATATATGTAGAGTTGTTTTCTTAATAACAAGAATAGAAGAAATGAGTTAAAGGCATCAAAATGGTTTTTGTTAATGCAAAAACATGTTTTTTTTTTAAATATATCTTTTGGCCTAACCGCCGCAATTGCGTGCTGCAGCCTTTTTTGTGACGGCAAAAAGGGCATAAGCGACAAAATCACGTGTTTCATTAAAGATGGACAAATAATGCCACCAGTATTATAAACCTAACATCAAACGTAATTTGTTCATTGACCTTCACGTTAGTATCTACAGTAATTGCCGTGTTAATAAAAAAACAAACGCCTACTGTAAAATTTACTTTTTGTCGCTTACGCCCTTTTGGCGGTTAGGGCTCGATATATAAAGTACTGCATCATTTTAAAAGCAAAAATGCGAAGCAATAAATTAAACATTTCTTTTTTTGCTTTGTTCGTTTTAATGTTGATACGAAAATAATGATTATTGACGAAAAGAATTTTTACCATTTTTTATTCCATTTTATGCGAGGTTCGTTATTAGTGGGGCTCAGAATCTCATGCACTAAAAAATCGAAAATATGCGCATAAAATATGCACTAAAAATTCAAAAATATTCGCTAGTAAAATATGCAATTAAAACTATTTTCCTAATATTTTATTGCCGCACAGTGGTCGGACAGGCAATATTTTACGCGAAAAAGGCATATTTTAAAACTGTGATAAATTAACTGGAACAGAGCCATTCTTATTCAGAAATGTCCAGCGAACTAGAGCTGGGATACTATCGATAGCACCGCCACTCGATAGTTTTCGAAACGATAGTTGAAAACATCGATAGTATCGATAGTACTATCGTAGTGAGAGGTATTGAATTGAAATGCTAAATTGCTTGAAAATGAAATATTTAATAAATTTATAAAATTTGTAAATTAAAGAGATTATATAAATTTGTTTAAAACTATGTTCACATATCAATATTATCTCAATCAAAGCTCGTTTTTTAATCATCCCGTTTACACAGGCAAATCTCAGAATATTAGCCGTCAAATTTGTTGTGCTTGTTATTCTCACATCTCAAGGAAAATTTATGTTTCTTCTCTGTGCCACCATGATCACGTTTTTCTGCTATAATAAGCAATATAAATATATTTTAACTTAACATTTTATTAAAAATACCTTTACAAACCTCTTTTACTTGCTAGCGTACATTTTTGTTTACTTTTACATTTGGCATTTCTCCTCTCTTTCGCAAAAACAATCGATAAAACTAGGATGGACACCGAAAAGTTATCGGTTAAATCTGAGATTATTTTATAATTACAGATTAACAAGGGACGAATTTTATATGGCTAATCTCTTGTTATAATTACAGATTAGGGTGTTAAGCTCGAAAATGAGGATAATCTACTTATATGTGAACCTAGTATAAGTTTCAGTGCATCTAAAAGAACTCCATATAATAATAAAATAAACTTATTAATTTATGCGTCTGCATTATATATACATATGTTTGTCCCTTTTGAAGTGCAAGTGCAAAGAAGTGAAATTGGCTACAATAACACATTTCTAATACTACAAAACAAACAAACCAAAAGATATTCCTTTAAATTGACAGCGCATACTTATATAAGTTCAACTGAGATCAAAAGAAATTATTAACATTTTACCATATTATAAGAAAACGAAAAAAGTACTGGTCAAAATAATAGCACCACAATGTTTTACCAGTTTTGACTATTTTTTGTTTGTTTAGTGTCTACTAATTTTTTTATAAAAGTTGCACAAAATATAAAAGCTACAAAATCATTAAAATTTCAAGCTTTTTAATTCGAATTTCTATAAAAATTTTGTGTAAGCGGTTTTATAGCTTATTAAATTTTACTATAACTCAGTGTAAGCTTATAGTTGCTAAAAATTCCAATAGCTACAAATTTTTTTTCGCCGACTGTATTGTGATTTTCTTGGAAAAAAATTAATGTAATGTTAAGAGATATAAAGAGAGAAGTTTCGCTAAAACCGACATCGATAGCTTTCAAAAACTATCGATAGTGGCGACAGTTTTCAACTATCGATAATATCGATATTACTATCGATAGTATCCCAGCTCTACAGCGAACTCAAAACTGATTAGTATTTTTTAATAATATCTGCTGAGCAAGCCGTTCAGTCCATTAAATTCAACGAATTCGATCGTGGCATGTTCTAACAGCTATGAGTTTATAGCTTTCTTAACAATTTTTGTATGGAAGCTTCAAATTGTAATAATAATTGCTGGTTTAGTATTACTTCTTGAACATGGAGAATTATGATTTCATAAGAAATATTACATAATACGAATTTGTTGCGAAATTATGAATACCTTTACAACACGGATTATTTTTCAATAAATATTTTTTTCAAAAAGGTATAACTAATTAGTAGCGCCGAGTAGGATCTTCATTCCTTTACCAAAAAGTAGTGCAAGGGGTCCTTTAAGGATGCACTAAAAGAAAAGCCGCGGATACTCGCGCCAAAAAGAGTGACGACCATTTTTAATTCACTAGACCAACTTTAGCAGCTGTTCGAAATAATATAAAATGTATTATAATATTAAAGATTAATGTAATTAATTCTATATTTAGCGTTATATGATTTATAAGATGGTCTTAACAAAGCTGAACTCACATTTCAAAGATCCAATAACGATTTCATGAAATTTGGTATTTAGAGGTTCTTAAGTTCGCTCATTACAAATTTCAAGCTAGTTATTAAAAAATTCAAAATGCAAAATCCAATATGGCGTCCGAAATTTTCAAAAATTCAAACCTGAATAACTTTATTTAATAATGAGAAAATTTAAGTTTTGGTAATGACAAATTTTGTATAAAATAAAATAAAAAAATCTTAAAAAACTGTTGGACCTAGATCAAATAACATATAGCCGACGGCCCCGACTATCCCTAATTTATAAATATAATTACTGTTATATATTTTCCGAATTTGATCACAAATTCATTTTAGATATGATCCCTCGTATACAGGGTGTCCCAGAAGTAACGTGCCAAACTTTAGGGCAAGGTAGGTGGGGGGGTGAGCTCACTGATAAACAAAAAATTTTCAGGTAAAAGTGTCACCGTTTTTGAAATATTTACATTTTTTCGAATTTAAAAAAAATCGTGCCTTTTCATGTGTTTTCTTTAACTGCAACTACAAACCGGGCAATACTTAGTAAATTTTTTATGTAAAATACTTCCAGATAGTTGCCTCTCCATACTCAAATGCAATGTAGTTAAAATATATTAAGGAACCATCATAAAATTAGGACTATTTCTGGATTTTTAACTTTTTGATATTTTCTTCCCCAACTTTGACTATCTCGGGTGAAAAAAAAATGTACTGAGCTATAACTTTACATTACATAAAAAAATTGCTCATTTAATAAAGATTTCAGAAAGGTGCCACACTTACTGTTTTGAATATAAAAAAAAAAAGTTATAGCCGCTTTTGTGGGTAAAGGACTGAGACACGCTAGAATGTATTTAATAGATTTAAATTGAATTTGCTCTTGTTACCGTCAAATGACATGCTAAATAGTACAAAGGTACATTATTACCTGCTCCTGACATTATTTTATGTTACTTACCGGAATTAGTGAAAGTGGATTTTGTGAAATTGGACCCTTCGAACATTGTGTTATTAATACTATGACAGAGAACACGCAGTATACGTCGCATGAATATGCGGATATTCACCTAATTTACGGTGAAGCTTGCTGTAATGCCAGAGCTGCTCAAAGACTCTATGCAGAGCGATACCCCAATCGTCGACATCCGGGTCGAGAAGTATTCGCCCGGACCCATAGAGAAATATATGAAGGTAAGTGATTTTTACACCTTTCTTGTTTGCTTGCTTGTTAACTATAATTTTTCACTTTTTTAAGGTCGCATACCTGGAAGGCGTGGCGGCGAAACAGGACGTCCTGCAACGGTAGATGTTGAAGCTGTGTTAGAGGAAGTGGAACTAGGTCCATCGACTTCAGTGAGAATGATGGAAAGACGGACGGGAATACCAAAAACTACAGTTCACAAAGCTTTAAAAGACCATCGATTTCATCCCTACCACATTCAACGTGTTCAGGCTCTACAGGAAAGAGATTACCTGTCGAGGGTTAGATTTTGCCGTGAAATGTTGCGAATGCATGAATCAGACCCCAACTTTTTTAATAAAATAATTTGGAGCGATGAATCATCATGCAAACGTGATGGTTATTTTAATTTACATAACCTTCACAGTTGGCAGATATACAATCCTCACGAAATGAGAGAAGATCGTTCGCAGTACCGGTACAAAATAAATTTATGGTGCGGTATTTTTAATTGTCAGATATTGGGACCTGTGGAACTGCCGCCAACGCTCAACTCTCACAGTTATTTAGAGTTCCTTCAGGAACGGCTTCCAACTCTTTTGGAAGATGTACCCTTAAACCTGCGGCGAAGACTATGGCTGCAAAATGACGGGTGCCCTGCTCACTACGGGCGTGAAGTAAGAGCTCATTTAGACGAAACTTATCCTCGCCGATGGATTGGACGATACGGGCCAATCACGTGGCCCGCTAGATCGCCAGACCTGAATCCATTAGATTTTTTCTACTGGGGCTGTCTTAAGGACAAAATTTATTCAAAAACAATTCAAAACGAAGAGCATTTGCGGGAACAAATAAATGGAAAAAGATTTTCTTATTTTTGGAGAAATTAGCAGTTGATTTGACAGCTGTCAACTGTCAAACTAAAAATGTTTGGGCATATTCGGATTTAGCATAACAAAAATATTACGATACAGTATTTTTATTATAATCGTAACACCCCTTCTAATTCTTCGCGTAAAACATATCTTTTACCACCACTGTGTGCCGGTACAAAAATAAATCACACATTTATTTTAACAAGAAAATAACGAAAACAATTTACTTCAAAATACAAAGCATGTTATGTATAAAATTACTTTATAATCAAGCAGACAGTTACAATCTTGTGTAAATAGAAACATTGATAGTTCGATAGTTGTTCAGTTGAATGGTTGATTTAGATAGATATATGCCAGCTCTCGCCTAAAGTTCTCCACTAATTGAAATCTGACAGAGGTAGAAGAGAGTGCCTTAATGGCAATTTATCTTAAATTAAAATGCTTAATGGTAATTTTTTTTGTCAAGAGATTTCGCTGTAAATAAAAATAAAAAAATATGCAAAACCCATATGCATTTATTGTAAAATATATTAAAATATGCACAATAAATATGCAAAAACAGGTAGTTTTTGCAAAATATGCAAAAACATGCATTTACTGCAAAATATGCAAATATATGCACTAATTATTGAATGCCTTTTTAAAGGAAATTCCATGATTCGTAAAGATAACTTAACCATTTTCATTTGAAGATGGCCTAGAATTTGCAAGAGATTCCGAGCCCTAGTTATTAGCTTCGCCTGCTAGGGAAGCAGAAGCACAAAGCAGGAAATGAAAATGAGTGTGATAAAAATATATGTATGTATTAGAGGTTTACGCCGCCGAGGCACGCCGCCGCCGTCACCGTTTTTTGTAATTTTTCGCTCACCGCCGAGTCATGGAAACATCGGCGTGGCGGCGGCGGCGTTCGGCGCGTGAGGATTAATGAACAAAATATTAATGATGTACAGTGGTCGAAAAAATTATAGCCACACCACATATTGACAAGCAATAACAATTAATTTTTTGTTATTTAAATTTTGTGATTTGTTTATAAAAATATGGTTCATTCTTTAATAAAACCCGTATAAATCCGTGTTTAAAATTTTGTACAATATTAAAAAAAATTAAACTAACTTTCTTAAAAATTTCGAGGTTTTTAATTAGATTTCTTCGAAATATTTTGAGTATGCAGTTTTGTAGTCCATCGAATTCTAGTGGAATAACAATTTACTTTTATATAGAATAAATCCGTAACATCTTCGACAAAAGAGAGTCTAAAAAATTAAGCTATTTAGAACGTGTACTTTATTCTATTCAATGGACTACCAAACTGCATATCTACTCAAAATCTTTTTAAGAAATCTAATTAAAAAGCTAAAAATTGTTGTTGAATATTTTTTTAATATCACACAAAATTGGAACTTAAACTATATTTTTGTAAAAAAAAATTCGTTGAAATGTTACTTTAAAAAGCGACCCTGCTTGGAACAATGCATATGTTCATGTTCCAAATGTAGAACATAATCTCTAATGAATACATACAAGAATTTATTTTTCTTACTTCTTAATAAACCTTACACGTGTTAACATCCACAGCGCGCTTCATTTTACACCAACAGGTTATGGGCCCAGTCCAAATATACCAGGAAGAGCATAGTAGATATTTTTAAAAGTTAAAATTATTGAAGATGAGTGCCATGTACCAAATTGAAAAGCTCGATGACAATAACTTTGATTCTTGGAGCGTCCAAATGCGAAGTGTACATGCAGAACTATGGAAGGTCGCGTCAGATGAGACACCGAAGCCAGAAATAGCCACTGAGGCTGTGGCTTGGAATGCGCAGGATGAGAAGGCGCTGGCGATGATTACACTGAGTGTAAAACCTTCGCAGCTAAATTATCTAAACCGTTGCACAACGGCAGCAGATGCGTGGATAAAACTTAAAGAAGTGTATCAGCCGAGCGGTCCGGTCAGGAAAGTATCGCTTCATAAAAAGCTACTTAACCTCAAATTGGTCGGTTGTGAGAAAATGGCCGTGTATTTAAACTCATTTACAACAGTCAAGGATAAGTTGGCCGAAGTGGGAATTTCGCTTTGTGATGAGCTCGTTGCTATCATACTGCTTTCGAGTCTAAAGGAGTTTGAAAACTTCGTCATCGCAATGGAGACAAGAGACAACCTGCCGACAGTTGAAGCTTTGAAGAGGAAACTTCTGCAAGAAAGCGAGCGCAGGGTTAACAGTGATGGACATACAAAACTTGAAGGCCGCGCTCAACAAGCGTTTGCAGCGAAGTCAGCGGCGAAAAGCGAGAAGAAGTTCAGGGGTAAGCAGTCAAAGAATACTATTTGCTTTCTTGTGGTCAGCGTGGACACATAAAAGCAAATTGTACATCAAAGAAAAACGACGGGTCGAAACAACAAAAACAATTTTCGTTCACTATATTAGCTGCATCGAACTGCAACATGTTTGACACAACAAAATGGTGTTTGGATAGCAGCACACATGTGTTGTGATCGCATTGGCAGGGGAGAACAGCATCCAAACAGAAGGCAAAGGCAGCGTTAATATATCAACAGGCTTGTGTACACTAACGTTGAACGATGTGTTATACGTTCCTGATATGAGAGGAAATTTCATTTCTGTTGGTCGCGCCGTCGAGATGGGCTGCACTGTCAGCTTCACCAAAAAGTATGCAACCGTAGAGAAAGACGGCGTTGATATTTTACGGCTCAAACAAAGTAACAACTTGTTTATGTTTGAAGACAAACGCAGCAGCTGTTTTGGTGCTATGCAGAATAAAGCAATTATTTGGCATAATAGGTATGGACACCTTAATATCAGTTTGACAGAACTTGCACACAAATCGTTAGTGCATGGAATGGAAGAAGTAAATTTTTCTGAGAAGCCAGTGTGTAAAACTTGTATGGTATGCAAAATACACACGCAACCGTTTCCAAGTGCAACTGAGAACAGATCGAAGAATTTGCTCGATTTGATACATACAGACGTATGTGGACCTTTTGATACACAGTCGCTCGGTGGATCAAAATATTTACTTACTTTCATCGTCGACAAGTCAAGGAGAATCTTCGTTTATTTTATGAAATCAAAAGCTGAAGTGTTTGATAAGTTTGTGGCGTTTTGCACTATGGTTGAGCGACAAACAGGTGGCAGTGTTAAGGCGATTAGAAGCGATAATGGTCGAGAGTTTGTCAACAGCAAATTCAACGAATATTTTAATAAGCATGGAATTGTTCGACAGCTGACGGTTCCCTACACCCCGCAACAGAACGGTGTAGCGGAAAGGGCCAACCGTACATTGGTTGAGATGGCCAGAAGTTTGTTGGTACATTCAGGTATGAGCGAGGCATTGTGGGCAGAGGCGGTAGCAACTGCGGCGTACTTGCGAAATCGTGCGTCAACTAAGGCACTGAATAATATAACGCCCTATGACGCTTGGTATGGCAAAAAGCCATCGGTGCGACACTTTAAAGTTTTTGGATCTGTAGCAGTGGCGCTTGACAAACCCACCATAAGAAATTTCAACCATAAGGCGAGCAATATCGAATGGTTGGGTATTCTTGTGTATCGAAGGCATATAGGCTGTACGACGTAGAGACGCGACAAGTAGTCGAAAAGTGCGATGTATTATTTTACGAGGCAAGTTGCGTGGACGGATGATAACAAGATTGTGTTTGATTTCGAACGAACAATACTTCGTCAGTGGTAGATGTGCCTAAGGGGCAATCGGTGATTGGCTGCAAATGGGTGTATAGCCTCAAGAGAGACAAACACGGTAACATTGAGCGGTATAAGGCGCGTCTATTGGCGAAGGGTTGCTCGCAACAGTTTGGTGTGAATTATGCAGTTACTTTCTCCCTGGTATGTCGTTTCGAAACGATACGATTAGTATTGACATTGGCGGCAGAACTAAAAATGTATTGTAACGTGGCTTTGCCTACGCTACAATAACATATTCAACATCACCCTAGTATGCGCCTTACAACTGCACATAGGTACAACTATATAAACATACATACATACATACCTCTATGTACATACATACGTATACACGAAACTAGCATGGCAAGCGCGTACAAATTTCGCAAACACCAACTTGGACAACCATGCGCACTAACATATGGAAGGAATTCGCTGCGCAAAACACAAAATGCGGAATAAGCCCACTCATCTCTCAAACAGCTCATACAAAGCCGGAGCTAAAGCTGCCAACATGAACTCAACCAGCATCAGTTGTCCGTAGGTAAGCACGGGCTTCGGGCCTATTTGGGGCGCTCTTGGCTTTCCTCCACGAAAGAAGACTGACTGGTTGAAGGGGGCTGCAAGGGGGGGAATACCCCTCATGCAACACTCCAAAACCATTATGGGCTAGACCCATTTTTGGACGCGGTCTCAAGCAGACAGGGGGCGTGACCCGTTTGGGCTTGACCAATTCCGAGCACCCCTGCCTGCTTACGATACCGCGCGGCTAGCGGGCGCTGAAGGGAGGCGAACCAGCGCCACGAATACATAAGGGGGACTGGGCAACCTTTCGATGCCCTGGGGGACCGCACTAACGATCAGTTGTCCGTAGGTCACCAATCTGGACCGCCAACACCGCTGCCGCCATAAGGCCGAGATCGCTACCGAGGACCGCCTGCAAACATTACCGAGGACCGCTAATCGGCCGCCGCAGCCATCATCATCACCGCTAGGGCCGCTGCTCTAATCACCGGGGCCGCTATTACTACTGCCGCCCCAAGGCCGATATTTCTGCCGAGGACCGCCCGCCAGCAACACGAAGAACCGCGATTTGTACTCAATGTCATCCAGGGCCGCCGCAATAATCGTCATCACCGCTATTGCCCGTACCACTGCTGTCTTCACCGGGGCCGCTATTGCCACTGTCGCCCCAAGGCCGAAGCTACAACCGTGGGTTGCCCGCCATCATCACCGAGGACTGCTAACTATCGCCAACCAGGGCCGCTGTCACCGTTGCCACCATCAGGGCCCGCTGCTACTGTCTTCATCACTGGGGCCGCCGCAATTATCGTCGCCCCAGGCCCCCACTACCCGTCATGAGTACGGTAATCGCTACTGCGAACGTCAACCATCGTCGTCCAGGACCGCTGTCACCGTCGTAGTTAAAAACCGCCGCATTCGCCCCTCGCCACAATCAGGGCCGCATACACACCACTGCGGGAGTTCGCCCTCATCATTATATGGGCCACTGCCAACGTCACCGCTAAGGCCGCCACCACCACTGCAAGGGAACTACAGGCAGCCGTCGCAGACATCGTCGCAGCCGCCGCGACTGCTCTCATTGCCACGCTCTTCACTACCACTGACGCGTACCACTACCAATCTTGCTGTCACCAGTAGCACTCCCGTCGCCGTACAATTACGCGCCGAATAATCTCGGACACCGACTGCCGACTCTCTCTTTACCTTCCGCTCTCCTCTGCACTACAAGTTGCCGGCATTCTACATAGCCGCTTGTGTGTGGGCGTGTTCGACTTAATACACAAATCATTGTGTTTTATTTGGTGGGGGGTTAATGGGACCTTCGCTGGACTATGGAGCGGTTGAGCATACCTCAGCCTTCGACAAAACCCACCTCATAAATGGCGCCCGAGCAAGGACCCAGCTCTGCAGGCGCATGTGCAAAAACCTCACAAGCACCAACGCTGCGGAAGCGGGCTCATCGAACACACCACACCAAGTAAGTGACACACGGATGAGCGAAAATGATACCACCACACTAAACATTGACTCTTGGCTGGATATATCTCTTGAAGAAAGAGAGATTGGTGAAAGAATGCAAGAGGCATCATATACCCGTTGAAGGGAGCACCGTCGCTGATCTGCGCAGCACTCTCAGCAACTTCGTCAGGACGAAGAGAAAGCGCAAATCGACCGAAAGCCTTCTCAAAGAACTGGAGATAGTGATCGCCGCCGAAGAAGCTAGCATGGCGAAATCGCCACACGAACTAACTCCTGCTGTTAAACTTGGCGAATCCCTCTTACACACCGGGGGGCAAGACTAATCGCCCAGAAACGAGACCATATGAGCAATGCCGAGGTAATGAGCACAGTCCGCCATTGGGACGTACACTACTCTGGCGGCGACACTCTGCACCACTTCTTGGAGAGGATGGAGGAGCTGGCGGAATGCTACCAAATCACGCCAGACCAACTCCTTCCAACCCTATCCCAAATACTCCGCGGCAAAGCACTCCAATGGTTCCGCGTCCTAAGGCAATACATAACTACCTGGGCTGTATTCCGCACCGAAGTTGAACGATTCTTTCTTCCCCGTCGACACGTAAGTCAGTTGGGAGACGCCGTGCGCCAGCGGAAACAGCTAAACGGAGAAAAGGCGAAGGACTACATCCTCGCCCTCCAAACGCTAATCCGACAGCACCCAACTATGTGCAACGAAGACCACTTGGAGCGCATCTGCGAAGGCTTGCGAGTGGAGTACCCACTATTCATAAGCGGAGCGAGTTCCAGACTATCGAATAATTGATGGAACTCACAGACGAACATGAGCTGCTCAAAAGCGAGGACGCCAGGCAAACCAGGCAAGCAGCACACTGCCTATCCACTCCAGACGAACGATACGATGGGAAGAACACCTGCTGGAGGTGTAAAAAGCGCGGACACCACCGATTTCAGTGTAGAGGTCCGAGGCGACTATTTTTGCTCTCGATGCGGACGAGATGGTACCCTCTCCAGGAATTGCCTGTGTCGCAAGGAGAAAACAGCCACCCTAAAGTCACCCGCCGATTAAACAACCACGTCTCGATCAGGCTGGCAAGGCCGCTATGGCCGCTTCTATGTGAACGTCCTAGTCGAAGGCATGGATGTCCGAGCCCTAATCGACATTGGGGCCACGTTAACATACATCAATTAATACCTACGCAAGCATCTGGAGCAGCGAAATATTCAGCCACAACCTGACAAACAAAACGTGCAACTAGCAGACCAAACGTACGTCGCAAGTACGCGTTCCTATCCCGTCAAAATTGAATATAACAGCCGAGCAACAAGCACACTGGTTGTCGTCATCCCCAATCTGGCCGAAAGAATGATATTGGGAATGGACTTTTTGGCGCAACGAGGCATTGTCGTGACACTTGAAATTAATTAAGCTTAAGATAACTTGAATAATAAAAAAAAAAAAACGAAAATAAGTACGTATTCATTATCGAACATTTTTCCAATCATTATAGAAGTAAATCTGCATTTCACTACCTAGTTACAGTTATATCAAAACTTACGAACTCATTTTTGAAATATTTTAAGAAATATGAAAACTTGTATTTGTATAACGAAAAAAAATGCAGAAACAAAATAAAATAAGATCCCCCCACACACATGCCGACCGAGCCAGTGTACAGTGTACTCTGGTGGAGAATACCACAACTTTTCGTCCGCCGCAATGGGAGGGGAACTGTAACGTGGCTTTGCCTACGCTACAATAACATATTCAACATCACGCCTTACAACTGCACATAGGTACAACTATATAAACATACATACATACATACATACCCCTATGTACATACATACGTATACACGAAGCTAGCATGGCAAGCTCGTACAAATTTCGCAAACACCAACTTGGACACCCATGCGCACTAACATATGGAAGAAATTCGCTGCGCAAAACACAAAATGAGGAATAAGCCCACTCACTTCTCAAACAGCTCATACAAAGCCGGAGCTAAAGCTGCCAATATGAACTCAACCAGCATCAGTTGTCCGTAGGTAAGCACGGAGCATATCCGGAGCTTCGGGCCTATTTGGGGCGCTCTTGGCTTTCCTCCACGAAAGAAGACTGACTGGTTGAAGTGGGCTGGAATGGGCGGAATACCCCTCATGCAACACTTCAAAACCATTATGGGCTAGACCCATTTGTGGACGCGGTCTCTCGCAGACATTGGGCGTGACCCGTTTGGGCTTGCCCAATTCCGAGCACCCCTGCCTGCTTACGATACCGCGCGGCTAGCGGGCGCGTATACATAAGGGGGACTGGGCAACCTTTCGATGCCCTGGGGGACCGCACTAACGATCAGTTGTCTGTAGGTCACCAATCTGGACCGCCAACACCGCTGCCGCCCTAAGGCCGAGATCGCTACCGACGACTGCCCGCAAACATTACCGAGGACCGCTAATCGGCCGCCGCAGCCATCATCACCGCTAGGGCCCGGACCGCTGCTCTAATCACTGGGCCGCTATTACTACTGCCGCCCCAAGTCCGACATTTCTGCCGAGGACCGCCCGCCAGCAACACGAAAAATCGCGATTTGTACTCACTGTCATCCAGGGCCGCCGCAATAATCATCATCACCGCTAGGGCCCGTACCACTGCTGTCATAACCGGGGCCGCTATTACCACTGCCGCCCCAAGGCCGACATTTCTGCCGAGGACCGCCCGCCAGCAACACGAAAAATCGCGATTTGTACTCACTGTCATCCAGGGCCGCCGCAATAATCATCATCACCGCTAGGGCCCGTACCACTGCTGTCATAACCGGGGCCGCTATTACCACTGCCGCCCCAAGGCCGAAGCTACAACCGTGGGCCGCCCGCCATAGTCCCCGAGGACTGCGAACGCTAACTATCGCCAACCAGGGGCGCTGTCACCGTTGCCACCATCAGGGCCCGCTGCTACTGTCTTCATCACTGGGGCCGCCGCAATTATCGTCGCCCCAGGCCGCCACTACTACCTGTCACGAGTACGGTAATCCCTACTGCGAACGTCAACCATCGTCATTCAGGACCGCTGTCACCGTCGCAGTTAAAGAGGGCCGCATTCGCCCTTCGCCACAATCAGGGCCGCATACAACACCACTGCGGGAGGCCGCCCTCATCATTATATGGGCCACTGCCAACATCACCGCTAAGGCCGCCACTACCACTGCAAGGGAACTGCAGGCAGCCGTCGCAGTCACCGTCACAACCCCCGTGACTGCTCTCCAATCTTGCTGTCACCAGTAGCACTCCCGTCGCCGTACAATTACCCGCCGAATAATCTCCGACACCGACTGCCGACTCTCTTTACCTTCCGCTCTCCCCTGCACGACAAGTTGCCGGCATTCTAGATAGCCGCGTGTGTGTGGGTGTGTTCGACTTAATACACAAATCATTGTGTTTTATTTGGTGGGGGTTAGTGGGACCTTCGCTGGACTCTGGAGCGGCTGAGCATACCTCAGCCTTCGACAAAACCCACCTCATAGTATTTAGACCAGATGGATGTATGCACGGCATACCTTAACAGCGAGCTCAATGATGTTGTATGTCCTGAGGCAGGAAGTTGAGGAAGTTGAATGAAGCTATTTACGGGCTGAAGCAAAGCGGTAGGGAATGGAATTTCAAGCTGGACGCAGCGTTGCGTGAGATGGATTTTATTCAGTGCGCGATCGAGCGTTGTCTATAAAAAAGATATAAACGGTAATCTATGCTTAATCCTTATTTATGTGGACGATCTCCTTATAGCATGCTAGTCAAAAGCAGTGATGGTTGAGGTTAAAGCCCAAATTTTTAAACAGTTCGAGTGCGTTGGCAAAGGTACAGTTCAGATATTTTTGGGCATGCAAATAGAGCGAGATGGCGAACTGGGTGAAATATCGATAAGCCAGTCACAGTATATTGAAGACTTGTTGCGGCAGCATCGTATCGGTGAGTGCAGACCGGCTTCGACGCCACTGGATGCAGGCTTCCAGGTGGCGTGTGACAGTGACACTTGTAAGAAGGTAGACCAAACATCTTACCAGTCAACAATTGGGGCGCTTATGTGGTTGGCGCTTTCAACTAGACCCGACATCTTCCACTCAGTTGCAGAATTAGCGCAGCGTAACAAAGATCCGCATAGCGAACATATGGCGAGTATCACACATGTGTTGCGTTATTTAGCAGCAACGATTGACATCAAATTGCATTAGAGTGCGTGCAAGCAACCATTGAAGAGGTACGCAGATGCAGACTGGCGCGGTTATAGAAGTGACCGCAGGTCTTATACTGGCTACGTGTTCTTTCTGGTTGGAGGCGCAATCTCTTGGAAGTCAGAAAAACAGGACTGCGTCGCTTTGAGTAGCACCGCGGCAGAATACCTGTGTATGTCATCAGCGGCAAAAGGGGAAGGCGATCTGAGGCGCATTATTATCGAAATTGGTTGCGGAGATGCGCGCACACCAACTTTGTTGTATGGCGACAACCTCAGCGCTCAGCACCTTGCGAAAAATCATATGCATCATGCAAGGACTCAACGCATAGACATAAGATACCACTTCGTGAGAGATGTTGTCGAGAGAGGCGACATTAAATTAGAATATGTGTCAACTAATGAAATGATAGCCGACGTGCTACCTAAGAATCTATCAAAAAACAAACACCATGAATTTTTGAAATTGTTAAGCCTTAAATGATATGTCAATGTTTTTGTAAGAACATCTGTATTGAGGAAGGCTGTTGAAATATTACTTTAAGAAGCAACCCTACTGGTAACAATGCATATGCTCATGTTCCAAATGTAGAACATAATCTCTAATGAATACATACAAGAATTTCTTTTTCTAACTTCTTAATAAACCTTTAACTTGTTAACATCCACAGCGCGTCTTATTTTACACCAACAAAATTAATTTAATTAAATAACAAAAAATAATAATATGTCAAAACTGGTCAACATATTTGGATTTTTTTAAATTATGCACTAAAAATGTACACAGAGCTTTAAGAAAGCTGAAGCAAATTTTTGTTATAATTTGTTGGCAAAACCAAAGGTACAGTCTCCCTTTCCCATATGATTAGCATGTGCTACGAAATAGTTTTTCGCATTTTCTGACGAACGTGTAATTTTGAATTGTTTCACTTTTGAAGAACGTGCGCGATATGGTGCGGCTATAAATTTTCGAGCACTGTGCTAAACTGGAATATATCTTACAATTGCATCCAAAATTGTCGGGAAGGGTACCAATTGACGCAATTCGATCCTCATATTCATCTTCCGATGGCGAAAGGTTAATATTGTTAACTATTTTAACCCTGGACGTGCTTCTTTAGTCGATTCGACTAACAAAAATCGTGTTTCGCTACGTATCTCTCTATGAAGTAATTAACCTTTTTGTTTATTATACGTAACAGAGAAAAAATATGTATTGATATTTTGTTAATGTGTTTTTAAAAATATAAAGAATTAAAAAGCACAAAATGTATTTTTCTTTTTTAAGTTATGTTTCTTATTTGAATACGAAGTTGCTGTTAGTCGTTTCGACTAACAAGCGCGCAGACAGGGTAAAAAAATCGAAGAACTTTCAGAATATGCAAAATGGTGTACCGTGTTCTCGCTCTACTGACATATTTGGTAGCGGTGCTGTCATTTGCTAATTTTGGAGTGAAATATTTCCGGGTGATTTGGGAGGAAAAGTAAAGTGATTACACAGGCCAACAAAAATGAAAAAAAATTTTGGTGTGTCAAATGTTAAAGCTATTTTTGATACACTTATTTGTGCTGATTACGAATCCGTAAGTACAAAGGATCCAACACGTACAGGTTTTGAGAAAATCGAGGTCAAGGTGTCAAAAAATCGGGCTTTTGCAATATTTGAGAAGCTCTAGCAAAGAGTAAAAAGGTGATAGAACCTTCCACTTAGGCTTAGATTAAAGCAAGAACCCTCGACTACTATCCTTGAAAATACCATTCCTGCACATTGAATTTATGGTCACTTATAGTCATTTATTGAGCAGTAAAATTAGACTTTTGGCGAAGTTTGAGTCCCTGCCGCAATTAAACAAAAGGTGATAGAACCTTCCACTTAAGCTTAAATTAAGGCTTGAACTTTCGACTACAATCCCTAAAAATACCATCTCTTCGTCTTGACCCTAAGATCACTTATAGTCGTTTATTGAACAGCAAAAACTGATTTTGGCAGCATTTTTTTTCAATAGCACAATTTGCCCTCATTTTTTTTTTTGTTCAACAAATGACTATAAATGGCCATAAAGTAAAGGTGCAGGGATGGTATTTTCAGGGGCAGTAGCTTAGGGTTCTAGCTTTAAGTTAAGCCTAAGTTTAAGTTACTCTTTGCTCGAGCATCTCAAATATTGAAAAAAACCCGATTTTTTGACACTTTGACCACGATATTCTCAAAATCTGTTCGTGATGGAATCTTTATAATTACGGATTCGTAATCAGCTCAAAAAAGTCTATCAAAAACAGATTTAACATTTGCCGCACCAAAATCAGTGTTGCCCTGTGTTATCGTTCTGACTATTTGGAACATAATTATGACCGTGGAGTTATTCGATTTAATTTATTTATTAGCTGATAAAGTATTTCAATAAACAAGTACATGCACCGATTTCAAATATTTAATAGGCGTCCTTTTTAGCAGTTTTTTGCGAAATTGAAAACAAGAATTGGTTTCCTATGTTCTTTGGTATGTGGTTGATGGCCAGATGCACCAGCGCTATTCGAGACGCCGGCGTCGCCGCCGATTATTTCTAAGATTGACGACGCCGCCGCCGCAATATCTATCGGCATAAACCTCTAGTATGCATGTGTATATTTGTATACGCACATGTGCATACACATGTATGCATTCGAACAAAGGAGTTGACTATAACATGCTGTTAATATGCAGAGCGACACATTGCAAGTAAAAGCCTGATTATGGCAACTTAACTTAACGGAACGTAGAACTTAGATAATCAAAATTAAACAGATTTCGACTTGGCATTAAGTTACGTTAAGTTTCGGCTGTTCAATCAACACCCATTTAATTGAATTTTTAAGAGAAAGCCGCAAGTTACGTTGAGGGGCTATAATCACACCATAAAGGTCGGATTATGCATACTTCGCATAACTTCGAACAACAATTTGTACCAGAGCAATAGAAATGTAACTTAAGAAAATGTGAAGCAAAATCTAAACTCAACAGATCGCTAAGTTTTTAAAAGTTCAGCTAATTTCTGGGTAATGAAATACATACAAAGTACATACGAAATTGCAAGTTGAAGTTTTTGCGAAGTTGTGCGAAGTTATGCGAAGTTGTGCGAAGTTATGTGAAGTTGTGCGAAGTTATGCGAAGTATGCATAATGAGACCATAAGAGTCTGTGTGAAACATGTGTTAAGCATACCAGTGAATATATTTTCATTTGTACATATGCATGCACATTACTGCCGTCCCTAAACTGGGGCGTTAAGCGTTGCGTTTTCCAGTGCCAAGGAGTGCCAGCGCGCGCTATACCCAAATCAACGCTTATAATTTTTGACGTTTTCTCATTTCCTCTCGTTTCTATTCTCGCTTCCTCTTTCGGTTTTTTGTCCTCTCCCTTTCTTTCCATCTTCTGCATCCAACTTCCACGCGTAATGCCTGTCAAAAGTGAAAATTCCATTTGCTCCGCGTTAGCGCCGCGTTATTGTGGGATGCTTCATACATATTGTATGGGTATGAGGATTTTTAACAGTTCCTTGGCGCTTTACGCGCCAATTTAGAGATGGCGGTTAACAGGCGGAACAAGGCGAACAAAGATGTGAGCAGGTTGCAATCGACTATTTATTCGACTACAACATGCTCGCATACAAGCCCATATATTACAATATGCTGAATGACAGTGTTCAAGCATTAGAGCTATAGCAAACCGTATGTCCGAATCGTTACTCACATAATAATCTCGCATGTTTCGTATATGCACCATTAACGTGAATCAATACATCACAACATGTCGTGCGGGAACGAAACTGTTGTTCGTATCGATACTAAAGTGTGTTGTTTGTATATGTACGTACTAATGATGTTGCGTATTTGGAATTTTAGACATCCGCGGACGCGAATGCGGATGCGAATATCTAACAGCTAACATCTGCGGATGTTAAGTATTTTAAACAACAATCAGAATCTAGCATAATGGCGAGATCATTGTTTAAACAGCACTTACAAGCCATACTTAATGCGTCGGGTTTTCCTAAAGCTTTTTAACAATAATTCTTCATTCTCATTCCTTTGGGTGTTTTAGAATTTGGAGAATCTGTAACTTTATCAGCGTTTTTTCGATCTTAGTTTTTGTAACTAATTTTTAATATTCTCATTTTCGTTGGTGTTTCCGACAGGGTAGGAGTGTGATGTAATGTGGAACGATTTTCCGTCATCCCTTGTCAAATTTGGTTTGGAGACAAACCGGTTTCGGCGTTGTGCCTTCTTCAGTGTCATTTTTCGTTCAGAATAGTTTCTGTTTGTCTGTCACTATTTATAGCCGGATTATAATCTTTCGTTCTACCAGTCGTTTCAGTTCTGTGTGTACATCCTCAGGTAGAAATTAGTTGCTCACCTCTTTTTTGATTAATTGTCTTAATTTGAAGAATATGCTTCCCAATCTAAGGATAGTTTGAGATTTTGCGATTTTGGATGATACAATCGCAACCAGAAATAGGAAAACATACAAGGAACGCCAAGATCCTTGAAAGATGAAAAAGGAGGACCGCAAGCAGGTCTTTTCAGCAGCAGTCCAATTAACTTCACGAATTCTTTTGACTTCCTATAAAAATTAAATTATTTACGTTAATGAATTATATTTTACAAAAATTTGTTATTTACTTACAGTTTGCTGCGCCATTTTCAAAATTATTTATAAAAGTCAGTTGACACAGGGTGCACTTGCTAAAATAACAAAGTTTTCCTAATGCCGATTGGTTTTTTTTTTCATTCTATATTAATGGCCCTGCTTTGTGTCAATCTAGCAAAAACCTGCCTCTAACATGTCTATAACTGACTAAAACTTAAACCCTGCTCTAAACTTAAAGATTAATTTTAACTAGAAGAGGTTTTAACTTTCGACTATAACTACGGGCCAATATGTTTAAAGATATTTTTATCAAAGTTGATAAATATGACATTTGACGAGTTTTGTTACACAAATACTCCCACGACCACAGGCAAAAATATTGGCTGTGTACAATTTGTCATTTTGTTTGCTATATATACGTTTTATCTGTGCACTTGCACAATATTCGCATTCGCAAAAACTCCGCAGTGATTATTGCGAATGCGAAAGTGAATGAGAATGTTAAAATTAATGCGGAAGCTCCGCGGTTGCGAATGCGAATGCGAATATTCGCAACAACCCTGGTATGTACGTACATGCATGCATATGTACGAACGAACATTTCCTTACGCTAGGAGATTCGTTGCGATGAATCGTGTGAGGTACAGGCAGTGATGGAAAAGTAGGCACAATAGTGCCATTTTTGTCACTTTCATTCTCAGAGGCACTTTTGGTACAACTAATCCTGTTTTGGCACAATCATAAAATATAGAAATTAAGCATAAAATGCCAATATATAACAAAAAATCACATACCACATTATAGATGATAGTGAGAAATATTTACAAACCGCTCAATTCTATTGTGAATACGCAGTACGAAAAGTAAGTTTTCGCAACAACAAGATTTTAATTCAGAATTTTTCGAAATATTTTAAGTTTGCAGTTTTATAGTCCATTAAATAAAAGTGCAAGTTTCTGCAATATCCCGATGATTTTTATTTTTTTTTGCTGACGGTGTCCTAAATTTTCATCCATTTAAAAAATTTTCGAACACACTTTATATGGAAAAAAATCATAAAATCGAAAACTTGGAATCTCTCTAAAAATTCTAAATTCAAAGCTTTTTGTTGCGAAAACCTGCTGAGTTTTGTCTAATTTTTGTACAAAGTTTGAAATGCCGATTTGTGTACATATATTGTGTTTATTAAATTATGAGTTAGACTTTTATATAAAATCAATCAAAAAATAATCAATGAAGAGAATAGGCGAAACTGGTGAAAATGTCTCACTGCCATTATTTCGCATATAGGTACCTACATATGTGTGTAAAAATGTCAGAATAGCTATATTTCGGTGTATTTCCCCTCCGTAATTGGAACTCTGTGTAATTTTACTATGAATTTATGTATATGTCTAAGGAATCCTTCAGTGATTTACTGTAATAATTTAGTTAATTAATAACCCAGTGGGAAAGGTAGTAATGCATTACATGCGTGATAAGTAATGTAATGTATTACTCATGAGTTCTAGATTCTATTACTGTTTAATATGTAATGAGCATTTTAATGGATCCAAAAACTCGCAAAAAATTCAAATTAAATCGCATTCATTCCTGCATTACTGGTAATGCAAAATTGCATGCCCCAATTTTCCTAGGACAATTTTCCATGGGAAAAATAATCCATTTGCGAATGCGAAAACGGCTGTTTTACTGATTATTTTTTAGATTACTATACATTACATTTTACCACTGGGAATTATTATATTACTTTTGTGTATTTTAATAATATTATTTCTAAAAATATATTGCTCTTAATTTCATCTTCTTTTCGGCACTATTTTTGAAGACCATTAGGCACATTTTGAAATTTTGAGATTCCATCCCTGGGTAAAAGTGCTTGATCCCAATAAACACTAAAAAAATATTTCTCCAACCTTGCAGAAATTCATAGTTCTCAAGTTGATATCCAACATCATCCTCCAACTCATCTCTAACCGACGCGCAGATACTTGAAAAGTGATAGAGAAACGAATTTTTAATTATCAAGTGAAAAACTAAAGCTATATAAAGAGGAAAATTACCAACAAAAAGTAAATAATCTTCAAAATATCCTCAAATAATCTTGAAAGAAAATAAAACGCCAAATGAATCAAGTGGCAAAATTACTGTCGGACTGTGTACTGTGAAGTGAATTATTGGGCACGATCAGTAGCTGGTGCGATTGCACCTTCTGAACGCGTTGTTGCGTACTTCTGATCAACTGAATAGTTGCGTGTTAGATGATCGTAATATTTTTCTGATCATTTGAGACAACATGTTGGTGTGTACCTTTGAGAGTTGAATTTGACAGCTAAT
>NW_016157542.1:156727-179971 GCF_001687245.7 Rhagoletis zephyria
AACAGAGGAAGAGGAAGGCCTCCTCTGCGTTGGAAAGACCAGGTGGAGAAGGACTTGGCTTCACTTGGCATTTTCAATTGGCGTCAGTTAGCACAGAAGAGAAATGACTGGCGTGCTGTTTTGGACTCGGCCAAAATCGCTTAGGCGGTTACAGCGCCAAATAAGAAGAAGAAGATGTATGTCGTTTCAATCACTTGAGGTACTATTTCATTTTCAGTATTTCAATGATATGTTTGAGACCAATTGGAGAATTACATTGGACTTCAAGTTGAGAACTAGCATTTTCTCAACTTGAGAAACAGTCCTTTTTTCATACAAAGAAAAATGCCCTTTTTGTTGAGAACGCTATGATCCTCCACTTGAGGTACTGTTGAGAAACAACGTTGGAGATTTGAGAAATACCTTAGTTCTCAACTTAACCTCAAGTTGAGCTGGAACCTAAATGCTTATTGGGATTGTATGAATTTGTTGGAATCGATACAAAAGTATGTTGCGTGTATACATATGTATGTATATACCAGGATGTTTAAACGGGATGCGGATGCGAATGCGGATGTCAAGTATTTTTATACCCGAACGCACTTGTGCACAAGGGTATTATAACTTTGTTCACACAACGGTTGTTTGAAACAGGCAAAACGAATCGAAATAGATATAGACAAATGTATTCATAAATGATCAGAATGAAAAGAGAAATCGATTAAGCGGTGACTGTCTGTCCGTCCGTCCGTCCGACCGTCTGTGCACACGATAACTCGAGTAAAAATTTAGATATCTTAACGAAACTTGGTACGTGCACTTCTTTCGGGCATAGGATGGATCGGATCGGACAATAACCATGCCTACCTCCCATATAACGGTAATTTTTAGAAATACGAAAACTGCGATATTTTAGTAACTATTGAAGATACTTCATAGAATATCTATTATAAATTTTTGGAAAATGGGCGTAGCCACGCCCACTTATGATTACATGTGTATACCTTGGGAACCGCTCCGCCAATTTCTCCCAAACACAGACACAGTTGTTGGCCTTCACAAGACATACCAAACGGCTGAGAATTTAAAAAATCGGATAATATAATGGGATGTGGGCAGTCCCATATAACGGTAATTTAGAGAAATACGAATGCTTCGATAAATCAGTAAATACTGGAGCTAATTTATTCAAGATTGATGTTTGCAATACTTCTTTAGCAAAAAATACGCTTATAATAAAATGTTGGAAAATGGGCATGACTCCGCCCAGTTATGATCACATATGTGTATCTCGGTAACCGTTCGATCAATGTGTACCATCTCGGGACGATTATTGTTGTTGCCACATAAAGGCAAAACGTTGAAAGTTATAGAAATCGGACTAAAATTACGCCCACTTTTTCATAACGGTAAATTTCAGAAGTGCTTGAAACTTCGATATTTCGAAATTTAGGGACGCTAATTTTACCCAAACAATCCCTTGAAAAGAAGTAACATTATTATTGCATTTTGGAAAATGGGCGTGATGCCGCTCACATATATTTATATAAGTTTATCTCATGTTCGTCTCCGCCCGAACTTAGACTTTTTTTACTTGTTAAGAAATAATTGAGGTGAGTAAATTAGGTGATTTAGTTAAATAAGAAATGTAAAGGTTAGTAATTTTTAATGTTTTTTTTTAGTACTTGAATTTAAAAATTCATCCTTTTGGTTGTTTCTGAATTTGGAGAACCTGTAACGTCAAAAGCGTTTTTCGATTTTAGTTTTTGTAATTCATTTTTAATCATTTCTTCTGTGACTGGTCAGATGTACGTTTTATCAGTGCACTAGCACAATATTCCAGGGACCGAAAATAGCAGTTATTTTTTACCAGTTAAACTTGGCCTAATATTTTTTAATCCGAAATAAAAATTTTTTTCGGGATAATAAACAAACAGCTTATTAAAATTAACCAAACTTAATATCATGTGAAAGAGGACTGAAATAGCATTTAAACAGAAATAACGAACGAAGGTTACCGCCTCTATTTATATTTTTTTTATATCATTTAATACTAAAGAAATTCATATACCTGACCCAAGGTTTGTTCTATGGTAATTAATTAACATTTTTTATTGAAATATTTTTCAATAGGTGGCTTTGCTCGTTTAGACATTTAAGTTTTAAAGCTATTTAAGTCCTCTTTCGTTTGATACCAAACTTGTTTAATTTGGATAAGCGGTTTGATTATTGTCCGGAAAGGACTTTTAGTCGGGAATAAAAAATATTTGGCCAAGTTTAACTCGTAAAAAAAATAACTGTAATTTCTTTCCCTTCAATATTCGCAAGCGAATGCGAATGTTAAAATTAATGCGGTTAAGTTAGATTTACGAATCATGAAATTTCCGTTAAAATGGTGTTCAATCGTTAGTGCATATTTTTGCATATTTTGCAGTTAATTCATGATTTTGATTTTTCTGCAAAAACAGCTGTTTTTGTATATTTATTGCGCATATTTTATATTTTACAATAAATGCATATGGCTTTTTCATATTTTTGCTTTTTTTTGATTTACAACCATTTACATTTTGTGCGAAATCTCTTGACACAAAAAAAAACCTTATATTTTTTGAAATAGTATCGCCCAGTTGTCGAAATTCGACATTTTTTCATACACTTTTAAATTTTGCTTACCACTAATATTGACTCCTTTGTGCGAATGACGATTTTGAAGTCCACCACCAAAATTTATAGCGAATTTACAGAAAAACTTTAATCCAAATTTCTTAGTATCTTTCGAAATTATACCTCAATTTTCATTTATAAAAAATATTCATACACGATAAAAAATTTGGGTTTAATTTTTAAACCGCGTTGGGACTACTGCCTTTTTTAATCTTTTATAGTCTACTTTTTAAACCAGTCAATAGTTTTAAGCAATTTTTAATATATTCTGGTTTAAATTTTAGTCCACGAAGTTCGTGGTTTAAAAATCAAACCAAATTGTTTTAATTCTAGTTTCTAGGTTTCATAAGTATATAGAAAATTTGGTTTAATATCGAAACCGAAATAGAAAATGTTTGCACACAACGAAATGTGGGGTTGATTCAAACTCAACATATGAAAGCACATTTACATGCGTGGCTGTAGCTGAGTGCAAAGATGATTGATACAATTGGTTGCTAGCAAGGCTGTGAGGGTTCAATCCCATCAGACGGAGCATGAAACTTATAATTTTTTTATTCTTAATTATTAAAATGATTGGGTTTCAAATTTAAACCAAACTGTTTAAATTCTAAACTCAACATATGTGCTCTCTTTTTTTAAAACTTGGCAGGTTTGTATTTGAAACTGAATTTAGTTTGGTCATATGTATATGTAGTCCAAAAAGTTTAAAATTAAACACGAAATTTTTAACCGTGTATGTATAGATGAGATGCCTAACGGTTCCTCGCTGACTATTATGTTAAACAAATACCAATTCAGACTGTAAACACGTTTTTCGATTATATTGGTCTGAGAGCCCCTTGGAAGGTTAAAACTAAATTGCCAACATTTGCATAAGCGCCTCCTTCTTTGCCCCAGAATCGGTGGAGGTTAAGTACCTCGAAAGTGTAAAATTAAAATATAATATTTCCTTCTCTAGCGGCGGTTTTACACGGGTTTTCGTCAAGATTGGGCCTAAAGCCCAATATTTTTGCATCACACGATTGGGCTACCGAGTTGCACCAAATTTTATATTGCTATTATGTGTTCTAAAGATGAAGCAAATCTGACTATAAATTTCAAGGATAGCTCTCAATTAGAGATGGGCACGGGATATCAAGACCCGCGGGACCAACATTACTGATTTCAATATGGCCGGGATGGGAAGGTCAGCAAAAATTTTACGGACGGAACGGGACCAAAGTTCTTTCCCGATACTTTGCACTTTTTATGTTTTATTGAGACGAAAATGAACAGCAAAGCAAAAGAAAATAGAATAGTAATAAAATTGTTTTTATTTAAAATTAATTTGAAAGGCAATTCAGAAAAATCTCGGGATGAGCGGGTTCGGAAGTTAAAAAATGAATTTCGGGATGTGCGGGATCGGGACTTAATATTTAGTACCATGCCCATCTCTCAATCCCTGTGCCGCCTAACAGAAGACAAACACACTGATATTTTCAAAAATCATTACACAAATTAACAATCATCAAATGCGATTTAGAAAGCTGGTAGAAAATGGTTCCCATTGAATTATTCTTGCCATTTTATTGTATACACATGTAGGTGTATCAAATTCCATTACCTTATCGTAAGTGGTTCCAGATATAAGCGATATGGAAATTGTATGCAAGGTGCCTCATCCGCCTTTCGAATACACATCACTTTTCGCCATAAGTTCGGTAATGATAACATATGCAGCTGTGTAAAATTTCAGAACGACAGCATAAGCGGTTACACAGATAAGCGAACTGAGAAGTTCAGCTTGTATGGGACGTGCCTTGCGCCTTTTTCAATACTTACCGCTTTTCGCCATAAGCACGTTATTGATAGTATATGTGTAAAATTTCAGGACGTCAGCATAAAGGGGTTCCAGGGAAAAGCGATAGGAGAATTTCAGTTTGTATGGGAGGGGCCACGCCCCCTTTTCAAAAATCTACCAGCGTAAGTAGGGTATTTACAATCTATGCATCTGTGCTAAGTTTCAGTTCCCCAGCCTGATTAGTTTTTAGAGATATAGTGGTTTTCACATTTTAGTCTATATGTTAGATGCCACGCCCTCTATGTATCGGGATTAACATTTCTGGATTAGAGCAAGTTATATCCTTTAAATCGGTGTATGTTTCATTGAAATCGAGCGAGCGGTGCCTTCAAAAAGGGCATTTTCATGTTGCGTATGTATATATAGATATTCATCTGAATATCTTCTCGGATAGCCAGGCGGTCAATGAGGCCTCTGCTAAATCTCAACTAGTGGAGGACTTAGGAGAGAGCTGACAACAAACAAGGTACAGTGGGACAAAAATTATCGAAATTTATCCCTTGAGGGCCAAGCAGAATGTTTTAGAGTGCAACTGCCTCTATGTATGACGTACTAAAATTCATTAAAGCCACCAAATGGCTGTAGGTTTTACTAGTTGTGGAATGAAAATGGCAAACTTTGCTAATTGCTTGTCACCTTGCTGACAATCCATTTAAACCAACCAAATATTAATCTAAAACACTTTTAAGGTGTGGAATGTTTCTATTTACATAAGATTCCCAGTAGGAAATCGAACTAGTTTGTAGCTAAGACTATGTTCAAACAGGCCAATTAACTGAGGCCATTAAGCTTTAAATTGAGGAATTGAGTTTGGTGTTCACACATACCTCAGCTGCGCAATTAACGATACGAAATCAGCTGCTGGATTACCTACAGTGATGGAAAGGTTGGTACAATCGTACCTTTATTTAGTTTGAAAGTGCATTCGGTACAAACACACAATTTTAGGTACATTTGGAACGTAGCCAAATAACTTCTCAGGAAATCAGTTCTTATTTTTATTGACATTTCAATGCATTTTCTGTTGCGGGCAACTGGTCCAATACCTTCCCTCGTTAGTGAAGGGGCAAACAAATGATACAAAAAGGTGGTCAAAGTAACGCAACCGTAGTTGATTTCGCCAGATAGACGGAAAATATTTATTTTGAAACGTCAGATCGGAGAACTGGGAGGAAAGTGATTCACTTTTCCTACAACATAGTTTTGTCTCATGCTGCTCGAAGAGATTTTTTTCATAACCGAAATTTGTTTAATGTGAGTACGAAAGTTGGTGTTCTTCTTTATATAGAAACACATATTTACTTTTTAGGTACATTATCTACTTTTAGATAAAGCTTTCCGTAAATTAGGTACAATTTTATAATAAAATTTTCCTTCCCTGATGGAATATCAGCTGTAAAAGAGGGACAGAAACAAACAGCTGATTGCTCTTTGTTCAGTAAACATACCTCCAAGTAAAAATTAAGCATACCTAACAGGGTTGCATAGAGAATCTGACACAAATTAATTGCTAATTAATAATTAATTGATAATTAATAATGTGAATTTTTTTTGATAAATTGGGTAACAATTAAGGCTTAAATTGGTGAAAAGGTTCTTAATTGCCAATTAGGTGCCTGTCTAACTATTAACTAACTAGCAGTCAGTATTTTCTAATTTGGTTTCATGTTCTTTTGAAGGTGGTCCCACATTTGAATTCCATTCGACATAACATCAAAATAATAATGTAAAATTTCGATCTTTATTTTATTTGTCCTGAATTCGAAAAAGAATCTGCGAAGTGCATGAGGATAATTAAATCAAAACTTGTAAAGAAAACAAACTCCCGACAACGTCTGCATGACTCCTGCACGACTTTACAACTAATTTAAACTTAGTTTTGTCATAGCTAATTAGAAGTTAGTTATTTATTGAAATCCCGCAAAAAAGCTAACTATAAGTTGGTTATTTTAATCAATTGATAAGTTATCAGCAATGAAATATTAAATATATAAATATATAATTGCATATTTTACTTGTTTATAGCGCATATTTTTTAATTATGAGTGCATATTATATGCGCATATATTTTCGATTTTTTAGTGCATCAGTCTCCGAACCCTAATCATAACCATAGTGTCCAACATGGTACTTTAAGCACTAGATTTAGTGCTTTTTGAAAATTAAAACGCCAACGACGCCTAGTGCCTGTTTTAGTGTTTTTTCTGAACTCAATCTCTCAAAATAGTTAAAACATGAAATAATTTGAAATACCTAAAGCTTTGGCAGCACTGAATTTACAAATTTAAATGCACCAAAATGCAACTATGATTGATAAAAAGCTGAAGTTGCAAACCCACGTTTTTTTAAATTGTATTTGCTTTGAAAATGCTAGTATGCAGGTAAGTTAACTGCCCGATTCTGTGTTTTCTTGATTATTTGTAAAGACCTTTTATCAAGATTTTTATCAAGTAAAAGCTCCCATCGCATTCTGTGTCGATATTTATAAAATAAAAAGCTCTACGATTTCCATAAGAGTGGAAATGATTTCCACCTGAGTGGAACTGATTTCATTGTCACATATGAAAAATATGAATGTAAAAGCAAAAAAGCTTTTGACTGCCGTAGCCGAGTAGGTATGGATGTCGGCTATAAATTCTGTGTGTCGCAGGTTCAAATGCCGGCACATGTAGTATTTAAATGATAGAAACAAATTTGTGAATATACAAAATTTATAATTTTCATATGAAATTTCAATTTGTAAACGCTTGTCAATAGCATTTTCAATCTTGAAAATTTATCAAGAAAAGAGCTTCTGATTTCTGTGCCAGAATTCCCATTCTTGACAAATAATAAAAAATTTACAAATTATAAAAAATTTTTATTTATCAAGTGCACAGAATCGGGCTGTAGGTATTTCTTTTTTCATATTTTGTACATATTTTGGTTGATTGCACAGTTCGAAAAATTTTGACTTTTTTACCACCTCACATCGTTTCTTGTAGATTTTTTTGTTCTGAATCCAAATCTGGCCTGTGAACTCCTGTTTTTAGATATCCTAACCTCAAAGTGCCAAAAACGCGGGTTTTGGCGATATTTGGGGTTATATTATGAAAACAACACATTTGTTTGCTCCTTTCTACTTCGGGAATCATTTAGTATTACATTTCCCCTTTAAAATTTATTTCTTTATGTTGCGATTCGATTTTGATTTCTCGAGATATACCAGTTTTAATGTGCAGTACTTCGGTATTCGTAAGCATGAGACATCATAGCATATGTAGAGGCTATTCAATCGTTATGAGCGAAAAGGTTTTGCGTATTAATTTTTACTTGTAAATATTGGCTATTCTTTTACTTTTGTGGAATACAAACTGTTATGAAAAAAAGTATCCTTTGATTAAAAAAATTGGTGCTTTTAGTGTGGTAAAACGCTTTTTGCCAAGTTTAGGTGGTCTTTGAAACTAAAAAGTTGGCAACACTGATCATAACAGTGTCAATGTTTAAGATAAACTGATACATTCTTCTAAGGAATGTAAATATTTTTCGTAACCTCACAAAATCTAGGCAGCTTAAGAGAAAGTTTTGATTCCACCCAGGGGCGAACACAGGTAGGGGTCTTGGGGGTTCAAAGTGCTACGTTCCGAATGCATTCCGTAAAAATAACGAACTTTTTACACCAAAAATTCTGCCCGTCCGGCTGCCGAATTGTACAAACTTCCGACTGCCGAAAGTTCACCTGACGAGTAGCAACGAGTGAAAAAATTAAGACGCTCTGACGCTGAGGACCTTGGCGCTCCTGATTTTAGAGTAAGTCACCGAATCCCAAAGTTCCCAGTATATAATGATGAGATAGATAAATATCATATTGGAATTTCACTACCATGTATGAATACTAACGATTAGGCGTAGTTTGGTTAAGGCCCAAAAATGGTCTCTTGTAATTTAAATTATCATGTGTTAAAATGTTATTTTCTGCATTTCAAATTTAAATCAGGGACCGTAAATAGCAGTTATTTTTTTCTAACAGTCACACTTGGCCAGATATTTTTTAAGTTCGAAATAAAAGTCTTTCCGGATAGTAAACAAACCGCTTATCCAAATTAAACAGATTTGGCATCAAATGAAAGAGGTCTTAAATAGCTTTTAAACAGAAATAACGATCGAAGGCTACCACTTCTATTTATATTTTTTTATAATTTAATACAAAAGAAATGCATACGCCTGACCCATTTTTTATTTTAATATTTTTCAATAGCTGGCTTTCCGCTGGATTTCCTCGTTTAAATATTTCAGTTTTAAAGCTATGTCAGTCCTCTTTCAGTTGATACCAAACTTGTTTTATTTTGGATAAGCGGTTTGTGTGTTATTAGGAAAGAACTTTTATTTTCGACTTAAAAATATCTGGCCAAGTTTACCTGTTAAAAAAGTATTAATCTAAACCGATAACTCTATCTAGCAGATATTCTTATAAATATAAGAAATCTGTTACATGAACGGCCCATAGTTGCCTTGGCTTTAGTTTATGGAGATTATTCAGTGAAATAGTAGCAGGAATTTATCAGAAATGTGTAAAAGAGTTTCCATACAAATTTTGACAGTTGATTTAAGTTTACACAATTATAAGTTTATACGGTTTATAATGTTTCTTAACAGGGATTTTTTCAATGTACCTATGGAGCAGAGGCCAACAATATTCATAGACCGATTCGTGCAGATATTTCATAATTACGAAGTAAAACTGAGGAGCAAAGATTAAATGATTTAGCTTTACGTAACATCCACAGAGATTACGAACACGGAAATATTGAATACAATTTTTTCTTTTAAAGACGAAGCAGATATTTTGATCAGTTTTGGTTATTTGTCTTTTGTTTATTTAATGTTTGATATTTTTATATAAAAGCGTAGCTGGTACACAACAAAAACCAAATAAATACAAATTTAAATCTTGGTACAAAAATTCTGGAAATTTTCACAAAATTTCAAAGTTTTTATTCAGAATCTCAAGAAAAAATGTTGGTATGCAGTTTTGTAAAGAATTTGTAACGGCTGTGGAAAAATGTATGTTTGTAAGGAGTTCCTTTTCTTAAAAAAATAATCTATTACGAAATAAAAAATCCTACTTATTATGTTTGAAACGTAAAACTTAATTCTAATGTTCGGCTCCGGTGTATGGTCGAATATTGAATAGTACCTAATATTTGGCTTCAGCTAAAATTCAGGCTTCGGTCAGACACTTATTTCTACTATATTATTGAAAGGGTAATTTTTCGTGTCCTTCAGTATCATTTGAAAGGGTGCTTTTAGATGCAGATGAATCTGAACAATTAAATATATTAGCAGGGCATATGTTTTAAATGAGAACTCGCCGATGTAAAATATCATGACAGAATTTGTCTTTATTTTTCATTCCATATTAAAACTAATAATCATAATTTATTAACATATTAACACTAATAATCATAATCACTAATAATCATTAAACATTTTAACACTATTTCAATTTGTATGTAGGTAAAATTTTAAGCAAAAATAAAATTCTAAAAAAGCTAAATAATTATAAGAAAAATCTAACAAAAAGGTATAAGCTAAACCGGATCTTTCCGGATAAACCCAACTAAAAAATTATAAGTTCTGGTGAGACCGAATTTTATATACACGGCGCAGGCATCAAATATCGTCGTTTCAACTTTCTCTAAACTGCTCAGAAGTCTGTAACAGTCTTATTTATTGTTAAGAGAATGTTGTAAGTATTAACTTGGAGTAAATGAGCGTCCTCAGTTGTTGAAGTATCGGAGTTTTCGTATATCTTAAATTGAAGCGGGTGTAATTTTAGTACGATTTGAATAATTTTTAACGAATTGCCAAGGTTATTAAGTGCACCGAGTTTGGCAGAAATTGATAAATCAGTTACCGAGATACACATTTGTGGTCATAAGTGGCCGGCGCCACGCCCAGATTTTTTTATAATAATATCCCAACGGTTTTTACCCTCCATTCCCGCCCATCCGCACGAGGGGCGCAGTCCGCATGACGTACGGAACCAGTATTTTCAATTTTTGCGCCGAGTCACGATAGGCAGGAGTTTGTTAAGTGTCGAGATCTAAAACTATTCAGCTACAGAACTAAATTCATCAGCCGATTTTATGTCTTTATTTTAATGATTCATTTATTGAGAGAGGACAGTATTGATTTCTTAATGCTGAAAAGCGGATCTGATATATCAAACGTGCTGGAATGAGAGTTAAAATCCTGGCATAAGCAACGGAGTGGGTCGTGCAATTCAAAATTAGTTTTACAAGCTTTCAGAAATAGGGGGCAAAAGTGTCTTGATACCCGGGAGGGAACATTAAGGCTAACTTCGCCAAGAAGAAGCGGACTTGAAATTGAGCCTGTTAGTAATTTAACTATAAAAATTGTACCAAGCATTTGCCTGCGGCTGGAAAGTGTAGGAAGATTAATAAGTTTTAATCGGCTCGTATAAGGTGGAAGGTTATATTGAGAATCCCAACGGAAATTTCTTAAAGCAAAAAGTAGGAATTGTTTTTGAATTGATTCTATCTTGTCTGAGTAAATTTGATACCTTGGATTCCAAACCACCGAGCCGTATTCCAGAATCGGCCTAACTAATGTTGTAAAGAGGGTTTTAGTGATATAAGGGTCACAAAATTCTTTTGACCATCGTTTCACAAATGCAAGTACACCTTTAGCCTTGTTGACTGTCACATTAATATGAAGATTAAAATTAAGCTTAGGATCCATTGTGATACCAAGGTCCACAAAATTGTATACCTGTTCCAGGTTATGGTTACCTATTGTATAAGAAGTGGGATGAACAGCTCTTCGCGAGAAGCTCATTACTTTACATTTCTTAAGATTTAGAGGCATAAGATTTACTTGACACCAGTAAGCCATGCTGTCTAAGTCTGATTGTAGCAAAGACCTTTCTTTAATTGAAACGTACGATTTATAAAGCTTTACATCATCTGCATACATTAAAATTTTGGAAAATTGTATATCTGTAGAAATATCGTTTATAAAAAGCAAGAACAGAACCGGGCCTAGGTGGCTACCTTGAGGGACTCCTGAAGTAACATCAATGACGTCAGAGATAGTATTTTTAAACATTACCCTTTGTGATCTATCATAGAGGTATGAAGAGATCCAACGTAGAAAATTAGGTGGAAGACCAAGAAGATCAAGTTTGTAGATGAGCAACGAGTGGCACACTTTGTCAAATGCTTTACTGAAGTCAGTATATATAACATCAACAGTTTTGCTTTCACTAAATGCTTTTGAGATATAGGATGTTAATTCGAGTAAATTTGTAGAAGTTGATTTGCCCTTGCAAAATCCATGTTGACTATATGAAATGCTAGAAGAGATAGAATGCGTCAACTGATTTGTTATAATTGCTTCAAATAATTTAGGAATTGCAGAAAGCTTAGCTATTCCCCGGTAGTTCTCCACTGAAGATCTGCTACCGCTTTTATGTAACGGGGTTATGAACGATTCCTTCCATATAGTTGGAAAAACGCCCTCTTTAAGAGATAAATTAAATAACGCTGTTAACGGCTCATAGAGATAATCAGAACAATTTATAAGAATACAAGTAGGGATCTGGTCAGGACCATAACTGAAGGACTGCTTTAAGGATTTCAGATAAACTACTACATCATCGGGAGATATTACTGGGATATTTATTGAGTTCATTGGACATAGTTTAAAAGGATAGTCAATGTTAGCATGTGAGTTAATGGAATAATTGGATTTAAAAAACTGAGCGAACATGTTAGAAATTGTTTGATTATCACTAGAGACGGTATTTTGATACTTCATGGCGGAAGGAAACCCACGTACATTTCGCTTGGAGTTTACGAAGTCATAAAATGATTTGGGGTTATATATTATACGCCGTTTGATTTTACACAAGTAAGCTTTATAACACTTTTTGTTTAATTCAAAAAACTTATGACGCAAAAGTGAGTATTTTACATAGTATGAGTGTAAACCGGTTTTTTTGTGTAATCTAAAATAACGCGACTTTCTGTTTTTCAAATTTTTCAGTTCTTTAGTGAACCATAACTGTGTTTGCTCTTCAGGAACATACATGCGTTTAGGCACATGCTTTTCAAATAATTTATGTAAAGTAAAGTTAAAAAGTGCATCGCTTTGTTCAATATTTTCTTTAAATGCAGGCCACGACAATTTAGACAGTTCTTTGTTAAGCATTTTAAAGTTGGCTTTCGAAAAATCAAAGCGAATATTTGGTTCGTATGCTTGGGTACTGCAATTTTGACCATCACTTATAACTTCGTAAGATACCTCCATAGCAGGGTGGTAGACATCTTCGGGCAAAACTAGTGGATCACACTTATTTACAACGGACTTAGATGCATCATCAACATAAACAAGATCTAATACTTTACCAAACTTATTGTGAAGTACATTAACCTGAGTTAGGCAGAGTTCAGCCATCTCCTCTAAAAATACGTTGTTGCACGCACTAGACGCGAAAGGTACGATATCATTGTCAATGATGTTCCATGATATGCTTGGTAAATTAAAATCACCCAACACAATCATTGAATCAGAGGGTTTAGTCAGTAAATTAACTGATTTCAGTAAAGAGATGAGTCGTGAATACACCAATGTGTCAGATCGTGGAGGGATATAGCACAGAGCTAAGTAAATAGATCCTTTTCCAGCCTGTACACGAATGCATTTGAACTCTACTGAATCAATGTGTGGAAGACTAACTTCTTCAGATGGTATTGAAGAGTCTACAGCGAAGAGTACGCCACCGCCGATTCTGTCCTCCCTATCTTGTCTATAGATATGATAATTATTTGGAAGAATCTCTGAATTGAAAATGTGAGGTTTCAGCCAAGTTTCAGTAAAAGAAAGAATATTATAATTACATTCAAGGCCTTTAAAGTATAAGTTCGTTAATTTAGTATTTAAGCCTCTTACATTTTGGTAATAAATACTTAAAGCAGATTTAATAATTAGTTTTTTGATTCAGTGTTATGACGGGGAATATTAGCTAAGTTATTTACTTTTTTGGGCCTATATTCGAATTCACGAACGAAAGCTCCGGGGGGCCAAAAAGAACTACTAAGCAGCGCATTAAAATTATCTAAATTTACGTCAATTTTAAATGAAGCAATATTTCTTTCGTAATTAAAATTAAATTTTCTGATGCTTAAGTCGACAGTTGTAATTTTTGATGAGATGTAAAGCTTTATATCGTCTTCGGTAGTGTCTCTCGAAAATCTAGAAACAAAGATTGACTTCTTTGGCGGAACCACAACTAGTTTCCTCGTATCAGACTGGACTACCGGTGGAGGGGGTTGAGTTTCTGCGTTAGTAGTTGAGGATAGGGAAGGCGGTGGAGGCTTTGAAGATGATGCCACCACTTCAATGGGGGAAGGGGAAGATACTTCAGGCTCTTTATTATCCGAAGCAGATTTCGTTACACGGTCTTTTGAGGCTGAGGATTCTGATGCTGGAGGACACGGAGAGGATAAATTAATTAAGTCCGTCGGAAGATTATTCTGACGTGCAACGGCAGCAATTTCCTTAGATGGACTATGAAGACGCTTACGTTTAGACACACGGATATCCTTAACAGATTGCAAGGTATCTAAGCATTTGAATAATTTAAACATATTTTCATAATGCTTAAATTTTTCTGTCAGTACCGACAATTCTCTTCCTATTTCTGTAAAACCATTTCTGGTTTGCCTAAATAGCTTGAAAAGATCAACTTCGGTTGACCTGCACTTTACGCAAGACCAGCGAAGGCCCTTGCCATCATTAATAGCGTCCAGAATTCTTCCCGTCAAACCAGCACATTTCAGATGGTAAATACCATCACACAGCCAGCACGATAAGTAGCGTTCAGAATCGCTTTTAATTTGGCAAGTATCAAGATCACACTTCATATTGAAAGATTTATGTAATACACTCGTTAATAAAAGACAAACAAAATAAATTATAACAATTAAGGAGCTGATGTAAATAGCTTTAAATAAATGTAGCGAACAGTTTGAGTATCACTGTAATTATGACACTTAATAAACGCAACGCAAACAGCTGTGACAAGAATTACTAGAAGAAGTAAACAAAAAGAGTAGAACAAATGTGCAAAACAAAATGAAAGTTAACTACAAAGGATACAACAATGATGATAGCAACAAATGACTCGGCAAAATTAGAATGTATGCTAGTGAAATTTAATTAAATTTACTTTAATATAAAACCAATAACTTTCACTTAGCTTCAATTATTTCACACTCTGATGCTCATAAGCACTTTTTATCACTACTTTAACACAGAAATAGCACAATGAACTTAGTAGGTAGAAAGCCAAAATCAGAGCACAATAAAGTACAACTTCACAGCTTGACGTTTGCTTAGGTTCTGATTAAATAAAACTTATAATAGTCTAATTTTACCGAGTTTGGTAAGGATTAGTAAAGCTGCTACTAAAATACAGCATTTCATCATAAGTAGGCGGGGTCACGCTCATTTTTCAAAAACTTCTTAATACTGTTATTTTGTACCAAAATTCTACTTCACATGCTTATTTTCAACAATTTGGATCCAATGTTTACTAAAATATCGTAGTTTTTGCATTTTTCGAAAATACCGTTATATGGTAAGTGGGCGTGGTTACAATCCGATTTCGCCCATTTTCAATACCAACCTACCTTGGATAAAGGGCAACCTGCATACCAAATTGTTACTCGAGTTATCGCGTACTCGAACAGACGGACCGACGAAGGGACAGACAGGCATGGCTTAATCGACCGCTCTTTTCATTCTGATCATTTATGTATACATTTGTCTATATCTATCTCGATTCCTTTAGGCTGTTACAAACAACCGTTATGCGTACAAAGTTAAATACTTTTGTGCACAAGTGCCGAAAAATAGCTAAAATGGCAAGACTGGTCCGTTCCTCTGCGGGGCAGCATGATTGTCATATTTGTAACATGTGGTCAGCATATCAAAATCATTCATCATTCTTGAATTGGCGAGCAAAGAAGCTAGCATTGACACCAAATAGCGAGTACTACAAATTTAATTAAAACCATGCCTGTAAAAAAAACTTGAATAACTTGTAGAAAACGGGTATCCATATATCTCAAATGTAAGAGGAGAAACATTGGATTGGTGTAAGGAGAGGGCTATTTTATTTTTTGAATGTAATGTAATAAATAACATAGTTTAATTAAATTTGACGCTCCTAATAAGACTTACTATTCAGTATAGAGCTGTAAAACTATCGATGGTACTATCGATACTATCGAATGTTTTTTTTTTTTGCACTATCGAATGGTCGTTGGCCACTATCGATAGTCTTTGTTTGAGGAAATATACATATTGTTTATATTGTGTGTCGGCCGCTGTGGTGTAGTGGTAAGCAGTGCGCGCTTCCACTCCGCAACGCCTGGGTTCAAGCCCTGGTCAAACCAACATCGCAAAAAATATAGAGGTTTTTTCTTAACAGCGGTCGTCCTTCGGCAGGCAATGGCAAACCTCCGAGTGTATTTCTGCCATGAAAAACTGCTTCTCATAAAAATACAGTCGCCGTTCGGAGTCGGCGTAAAACTGTAGGTCCCTCCTCTTTGTGTGACAACATCAAGGCGCACGCCACAAATCGGAGGAGAAGATCGGCCAAACACTAACGTATGTGTAAGCGCCAATCTATTATTATTATTATTATATGTACTACTTAGTATGCATTTCTTTATTTTTGAAAATGGGAATTTGGCAACATTGATTTGCTTACACATCACTATGTTTTTATATATTACCGGGTTTTACACGGTTCAAGTATTGAATTCAATTCTGCTTGTACATATGCGTATGTACCGTCAAGTGGTTTCAAGTCTCTTGCTTTGCTTTTGACATTTTCGTTGTTTCCCTTTCAAAGAATCAATAACTGGAATTCAACTAAATTTAGGCATGTAAAAACAAATAGAAAACGCAAAAGAGAATGAACCAGAATTGGTTTAAAGTACTTGAATTTATACAAAATTTTAATTTACCAAATTATTATCTTGCTGAATTTATAAAATAATGTGTTCCCTTTTTATTAGGATTTTTTCTGATGACTGTGTTATTTTTAAGTTTTAATCTATCTTCCACATATAAATTGAATGAGCTACAAAACTGCATACGAAATTTTTTTTTGTGTGCTTGAGCGGGTCTATGGATTGTTTAGATTTACAGCTTCATCCGCAAGGTGGCGCTAGAGTCGACTTATTACTAAAAATGTTATTATGATCAGTGTTGCCGAAATGTATCCAAAAGTATCACCTTTTTGCTTTTAAGTATCCACGTATTAATCTGAAAACAGCCCATAAGTTGTAGTAAGAACGCATATTTTTCAATGAATTTGGGCAGCATATTTTGCCGATATGACGTAGGGTTGCCTATTTACACGGGACTTAAATTTTAAGAAAACGTCATACATACCTTTCTTCAAAGTGCTGTATCTTGGAAACCTTTTAGCGAAACTTAATGATAAAAAATGTATTTCTTCCTTCTTATCATGGGCTTTAATTGTACATTTTCTACATTGACGTGCAACGTATACAAAACAAAAAAAAAATAAGGAAACATTTTTCTTTTTAATTTTGTTTTTGATTATAGCATTTTTAAAATTTTTTATTTTTACGTAAAAACATTGTCTATAATGTCAACTTTAAGTACNGTTTTTATATATTACCGGGTTTTACACGGTTCAAGTATTGAATTCAATTCTGCTTGTACATATGCGTATGTACCGTCAAGTGGTTTCAAGTCTCTTGCTTTGCTTTTGACATTTTCGTTGTTTCCCTTTCAAAGAATCAATAACTGGAATTCAACTAAATTTAGGCATGTAAAAACAAATAGAAAACGCAAAAGAGAATGAACCAGAATTGGTTTAAAGTACTTGAATTTATACAAAATTTTAATTTACCAAATTATTATCTTGCTGAATTTATAAAATAATGTGTTCCCTTTTTATTAGGATTTTTTCTGATGACTGTGTTATTTTTAAGTTTTAATCTATCTTCCACATATAAATTGAATGAGCTACAAAACTGCATACGAAATTTTTTTTTGTGTGCTTGAGCGGGTCTATGGATTGTTTAGATTTACAGCTTCATCCGCAAGGTGGCGCTAGAGTCGACTTATTACTAAAAATGTTATTATGATCAGTGTTGCCGAAATGTATCCAAAAGTATCACCTTTTTGCTTTTAAGTATCCACGTATTAATCTGAAAACAGCCCATAAGTTGTAGTAAGAACGCATATTTTTCAATGAATTTGGGCAGCATATTTTGCCGATATGACGTAGGGTTGCCTATTTACACGGGACTTAAATTTTAAGAAAACGTCATACATACCTTTCTTCAAAGTGCTGTATCTTGGAAACCTTTTAGCGAAACTTAATGATAAAAAATGTATTTCTTCCTTCTTATCATGGGCTTTAATTGTACATTTTCTACATTGACGTGCAACGTATACAAAACAAAAAAAAAATAAGGAAACATTTTTCTTTTTAATTTTGTTTTTGATTATAGCATTTTTAAAATTTTTTATTTTTACGTAAAAACATTGTCTATAATGTCAACTTTAAGTACCCAAATGGGCGTAATGGACTACTTATGTGTTTGGACTCTAGATCGTCTAACGCTCAAGCAATATGATAAATAGACATTGAAATTTGATAAAATTGTATATTTTTGAAAGAGGAAAGGTGTGTAAAAAACAAAAACAATATGAATATATCCTTCATATCCTTATTTAACGAATCTTTAATCAATTAATAATTTTTTTCTTTTTAGTTCTTATTGTAATAAAATCGTGATGTTTTTTTCAACTATAATTTTATTACTCATTAGGTTTGTTTTTAGGAAAGGTGTGTATTCCTTTTTTCTTGTTTTAATAAAAGGACTAACCTTGGAGCTATCATTGTGGGTCTAATATTCTTTTGCAATGAAACCGAAACATCAGCAACATCAACATCAACAACACTCATTGCAAAAGAGTGTGTGTAAAAAATAAACCTAATGAGCAGGGAACGGATTTTATGGAAATTGCCTTTTTTTCTTCTAAAGGGATAGAGTATATTCGATTAAGGATGTCCACGATTTAGCTTTCCCTGATTCCATATATACGCATTTGATGTTGCCTTTTTTTGCCTTTTCTACCTTTAAAAAAGTGATTATAGCATTTACAATTTTTTTTTTAAGATTAAAAAATATACACATGCCCATGCGGCTTATAGAAGCGCAGGGACCTCTTGCCAAATTGGTGTTGGAAAAATTCAAAATTCTCAGCTAACGTAGGCTTGGAGACAATAAGAGGTGTAAAAAAAATCGTAAAGGTCGAGGAAAACGCCCTTATTCCTGATAATATGAACGTTTCAAACGTTCCATATTTAAATTGGGCTCCTCTTGTATCAACTAATATTACATTTACATTGAGCCCAAATGCGTCATTTGGGCGAGAAACCTCAAATGCGAGGCCAAATCACGCATTTCTCCATACAAATTCACATTTCCAGAATGACGCATTTCGACGCATTTACACAAAATCACGAAACAAATGCGTTCCAATTGCCGTACTATTTTATTGAACGCACTCAGAAACAAAAGTTCCACAAAAGCTTTGGTTTGTCTTTGACATTTGGAATTTTTCAAACACAAAACAAACACAACGAAATAAATAAATCTTTGAAATTTGTGTGTAAAAATTGTTAATTTATACAAGAGCTTTACACATTTTTAGTTTAATCAAAGAATAATTGCCTTTTTGTGTCCAAAAAGCGTTAACAATATAATAAATGTAGTGTTTGTTTACATACATTTTGTTTTTGTCTTCCCTTTTCATTTGATGAGAAGTCAAAGCAAATGCGGATCAAGCAGTGTAAACACCTTCAAATGACTGATTTCAAATCACGCATTTTGGTCCAATGTAAATGTAATATTACGTCGAGCGCACATTTAGTACATTCAAGGCTTTAGCCATGGGTAATAGCGCAATTTTTTTAGCGCTAGCTCAATAACGCCAGCGCCACCTGTGGTGTCAGCGCACTAACCCAGCGCAATAGCGCAGTGTACTGAATTGAACACGGCGCCATCTGAGTGTCACCACAGTACCCATCGTCATACAGCGCAGTACACCATACAGTGTTGTCATGTCTATTATTTCTATAATTTTCGGCGCTGAGCAACGCTTGTACCGCCAACTGAATTTAATTGCTAGGAATGTAGTAAATGCCACGATATTCTATCATTCTTGAGTAAAAGCTTTAAATTTGCGTTCTCAACACTCAAAAGCAAAATCAAAGTACGTGTAAATTTTCATAGAGTTTGGGCGAATTGTGTGTGTGCCTCATGTGTTGCTTGGTGTTAATGGCGCTGGCGCTTTCCATATACTGGTGTTGGCGCGGCAACTCCCGCTGCGGTGTTAACGTAATTGCGCCGCGCAGCGCAGTGTTACCCATGCCTAAAAGGCTTTTCTTCGCGAAAATCGAATGAAAATGCTGCCAGAAAGCTTCAAAATGCATCTTGTGATTCAATGTTACTACAACTATACAGATTAAAGTTTTAAGAGGTAAAAACTCGAAAGGATAAAATAGTCAAAGATTCAAAGTACAAATTTGTCATATAATGAAACTAGTTCATAGTTTTTCTCTTTTTACTTGTAATATAAACATTTCTAAAATAAATGTATTTTTTGATTGTTCTTCGTATTTTCTGTCTTTTTTAGTGCCTTATTTTGCTTTTTTTGCAATACCTAGTGCCTTTTTCTACCGTTTCCGCTATTTTGCTTTGCCTTTTTTTTCCTTTTTTTGCAATACTTAGTGCCTTTTCCTGACTTTTTCGCTGGTTTATTGTGCCTTTTCCAGCCTATTTCACTATTTTATTTTGCCTTTTTTATAGGTTTTTAGGTCCAAAAAATCCGTTCCCTGCTAATGAGTAATAAAATTATAGTTAAAAAAAAAACAACAACGCTTTTATTACAATAGGAACTAAAAAGAAAAAAATTATTTATTGATTTATAGATTCGTTAAATAAGGATGTGAAGTCCTCTAAATTGATGTTATCTAACCTTTTAAACTAGCTTAAAATGGGATTTAAGTAATTGGCACGTAGTCATAGTCGAAACAAAGCCCACTGAAAAGTTAGTTACAGTTATTTGTTACAGGCATCTTATTGGAAACATACAGCACCCCATTGGTAGAGGGCTTCGGGTATACGAATTTGTTGTAACATCAGGAGTTGAAGACTTGCTCTATCACGTCGTAAGCAGATTTCCCATGTGAACTTTCAACAAAGTTAAATTCTGCCATTTCCTTGAAGGGATTTTCATGATTTCAGACTTTTAGTAAAGTTAATATCATTTATTCATATTGTTTTTGTTTTTTACACACCTTTCCTCTTTCAAAAATATACAATTTCATAAAATTTCAATGTCTATTCATCATATTGCATGAGCGTTAGACGATCTAGAGAATAAACGCATAAGTAGCCCATTACGCCCATTTGGGTAATTAAAGTTGACATTATAGACAATGTTTTTATGTAAAAATAGAAACAAAAAAAAATGCTATAATCAAAAAAAACTAAAAAGAAAAATTTTTACTTGTTTTTTTGTTTTGTATGCGTTGCCCATTAATGTAAAAAATGTACAATTAAAGCCCATAATAAGACGGAAGAAATACATTTTTTATCATTAAGTTTCGTTAAAAGGTTTCCAATATACAGCACTTTAAAGAAAGGTATGTATGACGTTTTTCTTAAATTTAAGTCCCATGTAAATAGGCAACCCTACGTCATATCGGCAAAATATGCTGCACGTATATTCATGTCACCTAGACCTTCAATCTCTTCAACTTTCATCCAAATCCTGAGAGGTCGCGCACAAAGGTGGCCACGGTGACATGAAATGCCTCATATGCTCCCGCGCAAACAAAAACAAAACTTAATCATCGTACCATTTATGACTTTTTCTTGGCTTTCATACGAGGATTACGAGAAGTCGATACAATTATCTTTTAATACAAATAATTGGATATTAAAAAAATAATAAAAAATTATTTTTTTTCAAATTTAGTAATAATTTTTTTTTTTAATTTTTTTATTGAAAACTGTTCTTCAAATACTTAAATGAAACCTGTAAAAATTTCAGAATGGGTAGTTCAAAATTACGCTACGCTTACGTAATCAAATTTTAAACAACTGCGAAAGCGCTAAAAACGCGCGCTCTCCTTGGCGCGCACCATCTATCTATGTACTCGTATAACAGGCTGCATGCACGCAGCTGAATTTCTTCGGCATTATATAAAAGACAAAGACTTTATCATCATTAGAATGAAGAACAATTCCCGATTGTATTGCTAACAGATTTGAAAATCAAATTTCACCAATCGGATTTGACATATCTCTGGAAGTGTTCATAGTAGAGTACTGGAACTTGGTATGGATATATTATCTGTGGTCATAAGCAATAACCGCCTGAGTCGACTTAAGAAAGAAATGAGTTTTATATGTTATCGTATTCTGCAACTACTCTTCCATGTGTATGTGAAATCCCCATCCCGCCAGCTAGGCTATTTAAAAAGTTATGGATGAACATATTTTGGTTTCCCCATTAGGTTTTTCATTACATTTCAAATGTTTAAAACGTTTTTCTCGAATACAGGTTTTTGTACTTATGCAGCTATTGCTTATGACCACAGATATATGAATCAATCCCCACTCATAGAGAAAGTTCTGGCTTTTGGAAACATCACTACCCAATATCTCGTTTTTGTATAACAATGTTCAGGCCTAGGAAGAAGCAGAAAAAAAATCGATTTAAAAGTGCAAGACTATATCAGGCACGCACGAAATTCACAGCATTGAGCCTGAAGGAAATAACAGACTGAAAGTCAAGAATTAGCTTTGTAAAACCGGGAAAAAGACGTGCCTCAGCAAATAAAATGTAGATATTCATGTTCATTATTGTAGAAGGGCGTAATTAGAACCCTAATAAAAAATAAAAAACTACATTCAGAACTTGTTTTTTATGTAATGCCGAAGAAATTCAGCTGCGAGCATGCAGCCTGTTATACGAGTATATAGATAGATGGTGCACGCCAAGGAGAGCGCGCGTTTTTAGCGTTTTAGGGCGGAGAAAACGCCCTTATTCCTGATAATATGAACATTTCAAACGTTCCATATTTATATTGGGCTCTTCTTGTATCAACTTGCGTCGAGCGCACATTTAGTACATTCAAGGATTTTCNTATAGATAGATGGTGCACGCCAAGGAGAGCGCGCGTTTTTAGCGTTTTAGGGCGGAGAAAACGCCCTTATTCCTGATAATATGAACATTTCAAACGTTCCATATTTATATTGGGCTCTTCTTGTATCAACTTGCGTCGAGCGCACATTTAGTACATTCAAGGATTTTCTTCGCGAAAATCGTATGAAAATGCTGCCAGAAAACTTCAAAATGCATCTTGTGATTCAATGTTACTACAACTATACAGATTAAAGTTTTATGAGTTTGAAACTCGAAAGGATAAAATAGTCAAAGATTCAAAGTACAAATTTTTCATACAATGAAACTAGTTCATAGTTTTTCTCTTTTTACTTGTAATATAAACATTTCTAAAATAAATATATTTTTTGATTGTTCTTTGTATTTTCGGTCTTTTTTTAGTGCCTTATTTTGATTTTTTTGCAATACCTAGTGCCTTTTCCTGCCTTTTTCGCTATTTT
>NW_016157542.1:181633-191086 GCF_001687245.7 Rhagoletis zephyria
GTTATAAGTTTTATGTATCCGTGTTATCTCTGTTTAATTTAATGTGTCATATGCGTTTGTATATATTTTAGATTTTAATTTTCAATATATAAATAAATAGCTATTATCTTTACTTTTATCATTGTTGTACTATAAAAGATTGAATCTTATTGTACTAATGCCTGAACCGAAATAAATGAAATGAAATGAAACGAAATCATAACATTTTTATATTCATAACGTTATCATAACATTTTTATATTTATAATATTGTCATAACATTTTTATACTTAAACACTGGTTTAAAACAAAAATACGCAGCGGATGCTACTTTCCAATTCCTATGCAGAATCGCTTGCTGATTCCGAAATTTATTATTTTTTTCATATATAAAGTTTTCGAGATATTTGCAATTTACCGTTATTCAGCTTAAAAAAGTGGTTCCACTTAATCACGTATATCTTATACGAAATGTAGCAACTGAAACGTAGAAAAACTCCCCATAAACAGTATATATGTATGTACATCAGTTTTCTATAAACTTAGTATTTTTTGAGAAATTTATTAATCATCCCAGATTTTTTATTTTTTTTTAATTTTTTCATTTGTATTAAAGCTTGTTTTTTACAAAAAAAAGGAGTAATTTGAAAAGAAAATCGGTGGATAAATAAAACAAGTAATTTTTAGCAAAAAAACCGACTTAAAAAAATATATATACATATATCTGTATATTTCATGATTCAATGATCGGATCTAAACCACCTCGGGACCACCTCTGAGACACTACCTTTCCGTTGAAATTATCGAAATCGGGTGACGTGGTCCAAAGTTATGCGGTAACATACATAAAAAAAAAAATATTCCGACGAACTGATAACCTCCTCATTTTTTGGAAGTCGATTAAACTAGTATGAAATATGTACATAAGAGCAGTAAAGAATGTTACTCATACGCCATGTACATACATTTTCATATGACCTTTCACATCTTTTATATTCACATATCTATCGACTTTCGTCGTTAGGAGAATGCTTTTTTTGTAAAGGAACAGGCTTTAATAGAAATGAAAGAAATTTCGAAAAAAATATTGAAGTTTTTCCCTGTTAAATTTTGATTTTATTTTCATAAAAAAATAAAAAATCTGGAATGATTAATAAATTTCTCAAAAACTACTAAGTTTGTATAAAACTGATGTACATACATACATATATACTGTTTGTGGGGAGTTTTTCTACGTTTCATTTGCTACATTTCGTATAAGATATACGTGATTAAGTGGAACCACTTTTTTAAGCTGAATAACGGTAAATTGCAAACATCTCGAAAATTATATATGGAAAAAATACTAAATTTCGGAATCAGCAAGCGATTCTGCATAGGAATTGGATAGTGTGTTTAAATATAAAAATGTTATGATAATGTTATAAATAGAAAAATGTTTGTGTTTTTCTCTTGCTTTTCTTGCTTTATTCCGACACTATAGCAATTGATGTTTTTTGAAATGTTTTAAGTTTTTATTTGCCTTAACGTATGCATTTGAAAAAAAAAATCAATTTTTGATATTCCAATAATTAGATTTGTGTTATAAGGTTAGATAAGTAGTTATAGTTTCCAGTTTTCATACTAATGTCCTATGAAAATTCACTATTCACTCACTACCAGCGTAATACTTTTCAGCTTTAAATCGGTCTGGATCTTGCTTTAGCGACCGAATTAATGTCTGGCAAATTAATTTTAGATTCGTTAGTACTTAAACAACATCATATTGAATTTTGAAATTTACTAAAATGATTTGAAAAATAATTTTTTTTAATAAAAAATGACGTCTGGCACAATGTTAGCAACAACGGACATGTCTGGAAATATAAATCTATGTTTCTAAAAGTTAGTTAAAGCCAATGAAAAGAAAATTAGCCTTACTAAAATTACTTAAAAAATTAGCATTTTTAACTGTAAAGATACGATGCGCACTAGTCAACGCAACCATTACCGCCTGCCAGATGGCCCCACGCTAACCGAGGGAGTGAGAGAGATGTCATATCAAAAAACCAGCTGACCTGAAATTCCTGCTCGAAAACGTTGCTAGCTCTTAGACTATTGTACATTAAAAGATATTTGCCCTTTCCTATTGACAAACTCATCACCGTGATTATGGGGACGTATAATACACACATGAGTGCAGTCCAGCGCTCCTATGGTATGTGGAATTAAATTATTGCTTAGCCAAAAACTTCAAGCTACATTCATCTCAGTCTCTATCACAGAAAGGAGAATTCTACGTAGTGAGGGTTATAATCCCTAATCGCGGCCGAAGGTCGCCTACGCAGAAAGGTGTTCAGCCCCTGATCCCCCTACTATCTATTTTAATCTTAACAAAATAACCTTATCGTATTTTCCTTTTAATCGTATTTTCTTTTGGTCTTACTTTCCACGCTGGGTTTTAGATGTGGCAACACAGTCCTGCTGTCATTTGCAAATATCCTGGATGTACTCCCATAATAATTAAACAACAATGAATTTTTGATAAAAAGCTATAATATACTAAAAGTATTTATTTGTTTGAACGTGCACACTCTAACTGCACATATATTGAGTGTAAATAACGTTTAAGTAATCCTGTAGTCAAATGTACTAGTTGTAAACTACCTCACAACTAGTATGAACCGCATGCTCAACTAGTCAGCCAACTATCTTTTTTCCATGCAATCAACTGGTATTTTTAACATGGGGATGTCCTACACGATGGCAATTGTCAGATTTCGGTCAGAAATATATCAGTCTCATACTAGTTCAAAACAGACAGAAAAATACTAGTCCAATTATGGACCAAAACCGCTACTTTGGAAGTCAAAAAATTAAATGAATTCATGAATATACAATAAAAGACTTTTGATTAAGTGCACTTCCAAGTATTACACATTTTTATTTAGCAGCCTTAGATTTGCCAATAGTTACCTTGCAGTGAAACGCCGAACTAGTCAGGAAAAATACTAGTTTACAACTAGAATTTCCTGACTAAAACCGAACTAGTTCGAAATTGACCAGACTTGTACCAAGTTCAAAATGATTTATGTATTCATGCCCTGTTTTATTTGACCCCGACAGTTGAATACAATAGAGTGCACAAAATACTATAACTTTTATTTGGGTATATTGTAAACCGTTAAAGCGAGTACGTACTCGTAAAATTTTTTGAGTATTAATTAAAAGGAAAAATAAATACATACTTATTTCAAACATTCGAACATAAATTTAAAGGCATTTGCCATTAAATGATATTAAAAGTAAAAGCTTTCAGGTACAATAAATACTATATTTTTTTCTTTTTTTAATAATATGGAAAAGAAAACATTTTAGTTAAAAATAAAACGAATACTTTAGTTCATTTTGAGTGAACTAAAATAAAAATAAAAGTTTTCTTTAAAATAAATTAAATTCGTTAACTTTGCACATTTCAGTCCTTTTGTTTTAAAATTTTTTTAAAGTAATAATTAATGTTTAAAATTTGAGATTTGGATAAGAATAAAATAAATAAATATTTCAAGCAGTTAATAAATATTCCTAATTTTTGTCTATACTTTGGCTTGTTGATTGATAATTAAAATTAATCAAATAATTATATTAATTTGTAATTAAAAAGAGTCAAAAATAATTGACAATTATCAAAAATTACAAAATAATGATGTAATTAAAATTAACGAATTAATTAAAAAATTTTGTTTAAGTAATTGTTAATCATTAAAAAGGTGCTAATACCGGTATTTAATCATTAAACGGTTATTCAAAAAAAAACATGCTTTAATTAATAATCATTATGAATATTAGTCATTATTTAACAAGTATGGTATAATTACGAGTACGTACTCGCTTTAATGGTTTACAATATACCCAAATAAAAGTTATAATATTTTGTGTACTCTATTGTATTCAACTGTCGAAGTCAAATAAAACAGGGCATGAATACATAAATCGTTTTGTACTTGGTACAAGTCTGGTCATTTTCGAACTAGTTGGGTTTCAGTCAGGAAATTCTAGTTGTAAACTAGTATTTTTCCTGACTAGTTTGGCGTTTCACTGCAGGGAAGTAAATATACAAACTTTAACAACAAATTACTTAAAAACTATAAGGTTCCGCGCTTTGAAATTTCATACAGGGAACTATTAGACCCCACTCTACCTCCCATATTTTCCTTAATGCTGTGTTCGGGGGTTACCAATCTAAAGCCCACCCACTATTACAGCCAATGTCAAAGAAAGAGGTCAACGTCGACGTGATGCAATTGCCTTACATTTGAGTGGTTAGAAAAAATATTTTTAAGTTCCCTATCTCACAACTATTTTAGTTCCTCTTGAATAAAATATGTAATTAAAATTTTAATCATATGAATATAGCTTTAGTTTCCATGTTGTTCTTTACATTCTAGTTTATGACTATAAATTAATTCGTCTAATTTCTTAAATGTAATTTTAGCACTTTCGTAGAAATTTTTTTGCAATTCAAATACGTCTAATTGCCTTAGGAGCACCTTGCGTTGCAATTCGCCTGTCGTAATTTCTTTATTTTCAATTCTTTTAGGTTTTTTTGCTAAACACTCTATTTGTTGTTTTGGTACTGCTGTGCTGCTGCAAGGCTCCTCATCCAAATAAATGCATTCTTCTTCAACAGTCCCCTCTGTTGTATCGTTAGTGCCACTGTCTAAGTCGGGAACGCCAACTGAAACACCATCTGAAATAAGATTAAATAGAAAAATGTAATACAGTGAAACCCGCTTAAGTACCTAACCCGCTTAAGTAACCAACATTTTTGGACACCGTGAATTTTTTAATGTATTCTAAAGAAAATCCCCCTTTTAAGTACCTCCCCGCTTATGTACCCAACCCGCCTAAGTACCTCAATTTTTCGTGCCCCATTTACAATTTCACTTACAATTTTCCCCTTTTAAGTGCTCTTTTAAAATTCCTTAAAATATTTACGTATTTTGAAATTCAGTAGCAGCGCTACACACCTTCGGTAAAAAAAATCTAAAAAANAAGTAAATATACAAACTTTAACAACAAATTACTTAAAAACTATAAGGTTCCGCGCTTTGAAATTTCATACAGGGAACTATTAGACCCCACTCTACCTCCCATATTTTCCTTAATGCTGTGTTCGGGGGTTACCAATCTAAAGCCCACCCACTATTACAGCCAATGTCAAAGAAAGAGGTCAACGTCGACGTGATGCAATTGCCTTACATTTGAGTGGTTAGAAAAAATATTTTTAAGTTCCCTATCTCACAACTATTTTAGTTCCTCTTGAATAAAATATGTAATTAAAATTTTAATCATATGAATATAGCTTTAGTTTCCATGTTGTTCTTTACATTCTAGTTTATGACTATAAATTAATTCGTCTAATTTCTTAAATGTAATTTTAGCACTTTCGTAGAAATTTTTTTGCAATTCAAATACGTCTAATTGCCTTAGGAGCACCTTGCGTTGCAATTCGCCTGTCGTAATTTCTTTATTTTCAATTCTTTTAGGTTTTTTTGCTAAACACTCTATTTGTTGTTTTGGTACTGCTGTGCTGCTGCAAGGCTCCTCATCCAAATAAATGCATTCTTCTTCAACAGTCCCCTCTGTTGTATCGTTAGTGCCACTGTCTAAGTCGGGAACGCCAACTGAAACACCATCTGAAATAAGATTAAATAGAAAAATGTAATACAGTGAAACCCGCTTAAGTACCTAACCCGCTTAAGTAACCAACATTTTTGGACACCGTGAATTTTTTAATGTATTCTAAAGAAAATCCCCCTTTTAAGTACCTCCCCGCTTATGTACCCAACCCGCCTAAGTACCTCAATTTTTCGTGCCCCATTTACAATTTCACTTACAATTTTCCCCTTTTAAGTGCTCTTTTAAAATTCCTTAAAATATTTACGTATTTTGAAATTCAGTAGCAGCGCTACACACCTTCGGTAAAAAAAATCTAAAAAATCAACGGCAACTTTTAGCCACTTGAAACTTGCACATTATTACACTAAAATTGAATAGGCCACAAAACTGTATACTCAAAAACACTTCTAAGAAAAAAATTTTAAATTATGATGATTTTTTTTTAAGTTTTCTACAACATCTTAAGCTTAGGTTTATATGGGATTTGTTAGAGAATGAACTGCATTAATAAATAAACATAAGTGGCAAACTGTATCATTTTGAATTTGGTACAAATTTATATGTCCAACTTTGACTTTTAAATAATTTAATTCTTGTAAAAATAAACTACCATTACACTAAATATTTTTTTAAATAAAGTTGTAGTTGTAGTGCAGGTGTATAAAATACCACCTCAAATTCGTAATAGTATAAAGGTCAGTTTTTATATATTTTACTCGTAATAACATTAGAAACCACGTCGTTCATTGTCAGACACTTAGCATGGTTCCTACCCCCTGCAAGACACCCTTAAACTATGAAAAATTTAAGTTATACTTTCTTCATAGTATAAAAGCTGATAGTGACATATAACTTGGGGAACTATCAAAAGATGTTTCCTCACTTGCCAGACCGTTTCGATAGTTCCTTCATCTTGCCAGACGCTTTAAAGGCGTAGGTGCGAGCATGAAAAAACTGATAAAAATTATACTTTGTTAGTTACTTATCGGAGACGGCGGTCCTTACAAGTTGAATTCCAATTTCTTACAAAATTTGTTAATGCCAATGGCTATTCGCAATGCCACAAAGCCTATTTTCTGCAAAAATAGCCCAGCCGTGGGAACACTGGCCTCGCGGCCTTCGGCACCTTGGGCGTCAGTGATTGCGACGGCTTGTTGTTTCCAACAGCGGACAGGGGAGCAGCTTTCTTCGTCGGCAGACTGCTACCGCCCTCAGAGGGGGGTTTGGTTACAGCGTCAATTTTTTCGGAGTTGTTGGCTTTTCCATAGACCGCGGCCACACTTCCGGAAGCATTCGAGATTTTCTCCTCACGGAGTCGCTCATACTTCCGGACAATGTAGGCGTGCTTCTTTTGAAGAGCCTTGTCCCTTGGCGTTAGACTGGCGGGGTCGCGCTCTCGCAGTTTCGCGAGGAATCGACGAGAGCATTTTATACCTACTGCCAGGTGAAGGTTGTCCTGCCGCCCACTATGGGTCAGACGCAGACCATGCATTTTATACCTACTGCCAGGTGAAGGTTGCCCTGCCGCTCACTATGGGTCAGACGCAGACCAGGGAGCCGCCCCACTGGGGAACAGACGCTTCTGGATTTTTCGGTGCGTTTTCAAACGCGAAGATTGGGGTCCCGTACGTAGTGGTCCACCCGTCATCACGTTCTGGTCGTCCTGAGCGTTAGTCCATGCACGTCACGTACAGTCCGGGTCCAGTCCTCACTACGGGAGCTCAGCCTTGAGCGAGGATATAAAAATAAGTGCACGTTTTTGGTGTGACCTCATAACTTGAGAACGGCTTCACCGAATTCAACCAAATTTATGTGGCATGTTCGATCTATCATGCAGATGGTTTATGCGAAGTTTTCCTGAATTCGGAAAAGGGGACGTGGCACCACCCATACTAACTAAAATATAAAAATAAGAGAACGTTTTTGTCGTGACCATATAACTTGAGAACGGCTTCACCGAATTCAACCAAATTTATGTGGCATGTTCGATCTATCATGCAGATGGTTTATGCGAAGTTTTCCTGAATTCGGAAAAGGGGACGTGGCACCACCCATACTAACTAAAATATAAAAATAAGAGAACGTTTTTGTCGTGACCATATAACTTGAGAACGGCTTCACCGAATTCAACCAAATTTATGTGGCATGTTCGATCTATCATGCAGATGGTTTATGCGAAGTTTTCCTGAATTCGGAAAAGGGGACGTGGCACCACCCATACTAACTAAAATATAAAAATAAGAGAACGTTTTTGTCGTGACCATATAACTTGAGAACGGCTTCACCGAATTCAACCAAGTTTTCATATTCGCATATTCGGACTATCACGCAGATGGTTTATGTGAAGTTTGCTTGAATTCGGAAAAGGGGGCGTGGCGCCTGTATTTTATATATAAAAATTAGTGAGTTAGCTTATAACTTGAGAACGGCTTCACCGAATTCAACCAAGTTTTCATATTCGCATATTCGGACTATCACGCAGATGGTTTATGTGAAGTTTGCTTGAATTCGGAAAAGGGGGCGTGGCGCCTGTATTTTATATATAAAAATTAGTGAGTTAGCTTATAACTTGAGAACGGCTTAACCGAGTTCAACCAAATTCATAAAGCATATTCGGGCCATCTTGCATATATTTTATGTGGAGTTTGCCCAAATTTGGAAAAGGGGGCGTGGCATATGTATCTTATGTATAAAAATAAGTACACGAGCTTATAACTTATAACGGCTTCACCGAATTCAACCAAATTTATACGGCATATTCAGGCTATCATCCAGATGGTTTATGTGAAGTTTGCTCGAATTCGTAAAAGGGGGTGTGGCACCTCCCATACTAACTAAAATTTTTATGCTGTATATCTCTTGAAATATTTGTGGTAGAGTACTGGAAATTGGTATAGAGGTATATCAAATAATTCCATACTCATGGAGAAAAATGGGCGGTATTGGAAAAGAGGGCGTGGCACCTCCCATCTTATATATAAAAAAGAAGTGCAAGATTTCAACCAAATTTATATGGCATAGTCGGGCTATTATGCAGATGGTTTGTGTTAAGTTTCCCCCAATTCGGAAAAGGGGGCATGGCACCACCCATAATAAGAAAAATTTTCATGTGGTATATCTCTTGAAATATTTGTGGTAGATTACTGGAATTGGTATAGAGACATATGAAATAATTCCATACTCCCCATCTTAAATAAAAAAATATAAAATAATTCTACCAAATTTAAACAGTATATTCGGGCTATCATGCAGATGGGTTATGTGAAGTGTGGCCGAAATCGGTCCAGCGGTTCATGATATATGACAGTTTATGTCTGTCACGTGAACCACGTGTATGGTACAACAGCAGATACATGAATAATCGAAAACATAGTGAAAAATTCTTGCTAGGATGTGCTGTCTTTATTTTTTCTTCGGATAAATTAAGTCAAGAATAAACATGGCTGCAATATAGTTCTCAATTAGTACTTGATTTTTTTTTAAACATATACGATTGTTTTATTTCAACCCGGCCTTGAGCTCAAAAAAATCAATATAATAATCAATTGAATTTATTTCAATAATTTTGCACAAATTTGTTGCATCATTTCGTACGAAACGTTTCAAAACGTAGTGGAAAATTGTTGCTATAATGTGCTGTTTTTATTCTTTCTTCGGATAAATTAAGTCAAGTATAAACATGGCTGCAAGTTTTTCAATAGGGATTTTGTAGAGCCAATGGAATGAAAGTCACCACAACACAACATATCTGTCATTTCATCGTATTATCGAATAGGTGGTGTACATTGATATTCGGTCTTTCTATTTTGGACTTTG